>NW_027503784.1:0-34045 GCF_021521415.1 Bidens hawaiensis
CCGCGATCTTAAAACTTATGTCTTGCGCCGAAGCCCAAAGACTCATGCGGAAAAGGTGCATTGCATTTTTAGCCCATGTGGTTAAACCTGCTGAAGAGAAGAAGCTTCGCGATTATCCCTGTTGTGCGTGATTTCCCTGAAGTTTTTTCCTGATGATCTTCCTGGTATCCCTCCCCGCTCGTGAAGTCGAGTTCCGTATTGATCTTGTCCCTGGGTGCTATCCCCCGTAGCCAAATCTCCTTATCGTCTTGCCACCCGCTGAGATGCAAGAATTGGCAAGCCAACTTCAAGAGTTGACTGCTAAAGGATTCATTTCGCCCTAGCTCTTCGCCCTGGGGTGCTCCGGTGTTGTTCGTTAAAAAGAAAGATGGATCGTTTCGCATGTGTATTGATTACCGCGAGTTGAACAAACTCACCATTAAAAACCAGTATCCCTTACCAGCGTATTGACGACCTCTTTGATCAACTCCAAGGTGCCTCTTGTTTCTCGAAGATTGATCTCCGCTCTGGCTATCACCAGTTGCGCATATCGCGATGAAGATGTTCCGAAGACTGCTTTTCGAACTCGTTATGGCCATTTTGAATTCTTGGTCATGTCCTTCGGTTTAACCAACGCACCCGCCGTTTTCATGGATCTAATGAATCGGGTGTGTAGGCCTTTCTTGGATAAATTCGTGATTGTGTTTATCGATGACGTTCTGATTTATTCTAAGACCAAGGCCGAGCATGAGCAACATCTTCGGTTGGTGTTGCAAAAGCTTAGAACCGAGCAGCTCTTTGCCAAGCTCTCCAAGTGTGAATTCTGGTCTGATGAAGTACAGTTTCTTGGCCATGTTGTGAACAAGATGGGTATTCATGTCGACCCATCCAAAATTGAAGCAATCAAGAACTGGATTACGCCGACCCACTCCTTCTGAGATCCGTTCCTTTCTGGGCTTAGCTGGTTATTACCAGGCGCTTCATTTCGAACTTCTCGAAGATCGCTTTGCCTTTAACAGCTCTAAACGCACAAAGGTAAACCGTATATTTGGGGCTCGAAGCAAGAAGAAGCCCTTTCTAAACGCTCAAGCGTTTGTTGTGTGAAGCTCCTGTTCTTGCGCTACCCTGAGGGTAATGATGATTTTGTCGTGTACTGCGATGCCTCCAACCAAGGTCTCGGTTGTGTTCTTATGCAACGAGGCAAGGTTATCGCTTACGCATCAAGGCAACTTAAGGTTCATGAAAAGAATTATACAACTCACGACCTCGAACTTGGTGCAGTTGTTTTTTGCCTTGAAGATCTGGAGACACTACCTTTATGGTACTAAGTGTATCCTCTACACTGACCATAAAAGCCTTCAGCATATCTTTGATCAAAAGGAACTCAACATGAGGCAACGCCGATGGAACGAACTCATCAGCGATTACGATTGTGAGATCCGTATCATCCTGGTAAGGCTAATGTGGTAGCCGATGCGCTCAGCCGAAAACCCTGCCAGCTTAACTGTATCTTGCCGCGCACGCAGCTTCACTTCGCGCCGATCCAAAGCAACCTTGAATCGCGCATTCGTGACGCGCAGCGCGCATCCATCAGTAATGGTAACCTTCGCGTCGAGTTAGCGTGTGGCGCGGAAGCGCACTTTGTCCCTAATCTGAGTGGAATTCTCTGCTATCTTAATCGCATCTGGATTCCCTGTGATGAGAATCTTCGCGCTGATATCCTGAGTGAAGCGCATAAATCTCGGTATTCCGTTCATCCTGGCGCTGATAAGATGTACAAGGATTTGCGCATTACTTATTGGTGGCCCCGGTATGAAAAAGGATATTGCTGTGTTCGTAGCTAGATGCCTGACTTGCTCTAAGGTAAAAGCTGAACACCAACGCCCATCTGGTTTGCTCGAAACAACCAGAAATTCCTACGTGGAAATGGGAAAGTATAGCGATGGACTTTATTACCAAGTTACCTTTGACAGCTAGCAAACATGATAGCATTTGGGTAATAGTGGATCGTTTGACTAAGTCTGCTCACTTTCTGCCCATTCGTGAAAAACTACCGTGTTTGAGCAACTCGCGCAGCTTTATGTCAAGGAAATTGTCTGCCGCCATGGTACTCTCCTTTGAGCATCATATCCGATCGCGATGGCCGTTTTATATCTCGCTTTTGGAAATCTCTCCAATCTGCGCTAGGAACTCGCTTTGGACATGAGTACGGCATATCATCCTCAGACTGACGGACAGTCTGAGCGAACTATTCAAACTCTTGAGGATATGCTCCGATCTTGTGTTCTTGATTTTGGAGGTAATTGGGATTCACACCTGCCTTTGATTGAGTTCTCTTATAATAACAGCTATCATTCCAGTATCGGTATGGCCCCATTTGAAGCACTTTACGGTCGTAAGTGCCCGCTCCCCGATTTGTTGGAACGAAGTGAGAGAAGCTCAAATCACAGGACCCGAACTTGTTCAAGAGACAACCGATAAAAATCGCCAAGATCCGTGATCATCTGCTGACTGCCAGAAGCCGACAAAGAGAGTTACGCAGATCGTAGGCGGAAGCCTCTCGAATTTCAAGTTGGTGATCTTGTTCTCCTCAAAGTGTCGCCCTGGAAGGGTGTTGTCCGCTTTGGGAAGAAAGGTAAAGCTTGCTCCTCGTTATGTTGGTCCATTCAAGATTCTCGCGCGTGTAGGAAAAGTTGCCTACAGACTAGACCTGCCGCCCAGCGCTCAGTAATGTGCATCCAACGTTCCATGTATCCAATCTCAAGAAGTGTTTAGCTGACGAGAACCTTCACATTCCACTTGATGAAGTTCAAGTTGATGAATCTATGCATTTCGTTGAGAAGCCTGTTGAGATTATGGATCGCGAGGTCAAGCAAACCAAGCGCAGTCGCATCCCAATCGTGAAAGTTCGCTGGGAGTCCAAGCGCGGAGCCGAGTTTACATGGGAAAGGGAAGATCAAATGAAGATCAAGTACCCGCACCTGTTTTCTGCGCAACCTACTTCGAGATAAATTTTCGGGACGAAATTTCTTCAAGTAGGGGAGACTGTAACATCTGCCCCGATCCGACCCGACCCAGGTACCCGTTTCTCTGACCCGATCTCTTTTCTTTTATAATTTAATATTTATTTATACTTATATTTTTACTTTTAATAATAATAATATATTTTCCTTCCCGCCTCTTTTCTTTCTCTTTCTTTCCGCCGTCCCGTCCCTCTTCTTCTCTCTTTCCGCTTTCTTTTCCCTCTTGTCGCCGTCCCGCCCTTAAGCCTTGTTTCCCTCTTTTTTCTTCTAACTCTTTGCTTGTCCTTTGTTCCTTCCCGCCTAAGGTTGTCTGCGCAGCTCCACGCGCCAGACTCCTTACAAGGAAGCCTGCGTGAAGACCACCTGTTACAGCGATACGCGAGACGAACTCTTCTCGCAACGCGCTAAGAATTGTAATTCTTCTCGCAGCGCGCGCTAAGAACGGTAGTTCTTCCCGCGACGCGCTAAGGATTTGTAGTTCTTCTCGCAGCCGCGCTAAGAATCGTAGTTCATCCCTCGACGGCTGCGAAGAATTATAGTTCTTCCCGCGGCGCGCTAGGAATTTTAGTTCCTCCCGCGGCGCGCTAAGAAATGTGATCGCTTCCCGCGGCGCGCTAAGAAATGTGATTCTTCCCGCGGCGCGCCTTAGCCTTCTCGCGCTAAACCCTTTGAGTTTTCTTCTGTTTAATCCAGCCGTTTGCTTTTGTGATTATCTTATCTTTTGAGCCGTTGACCTAATCTGCTTTACGTCTGAAAAGTCACTTTTGGCGCAGCATGCGCACCAACCCCATTGGTTGACAGAAAAAGTGATTGACATTATCTTTTGAGATCTGCTTTTCCATGCTTGACCAGTACCTTTATCTGACCCGCCCATGCCTGTTACTGTTCCCTGTCAGCTTTATCTTGCCCCCTGCAACTGCCATATCTTTTGATATCTTTTTGCTTTTGGAATCTTTTGCTTTTTTGAGATCTTTTCCCCCTTTTCTAGGGATTGTGTTCCCTAGGGTTTCTCTATAAATAATAATGCTATTTTCTTAACACTACACACACAAACACTTATTATCTTTCTCTTCCTTTGCTCTCTGCCGTTGTCCTTCAGCCGCCTCCTCTCTCTGCCTCCGTCTTCCTCCCTGTTCTGCCCTGCTTTTCCGGTAATATATATTATATATAATAATTTACTTATTAATTATGCTAACTTATAATCAAGACTTAAAACAAATCATTAAAACAATAATCTTATTTATAGGTTAACTTGTGCTTGTTTAAAAGTTGGTTCTTGCTTTATCTTACACCGCATCGTTTATCAAGTGAGTAATCTCGTACCTAATCCCTTTTATTTTTAATGTTTTGGGATGTTCATGTGTTTGTACAAACTTAGAGTCTTAAACTTGTTTATGAACTTTAGTCGCGCAGTATCCCATGTGTTGAGGACGTTTACTTGGCTGTTTATTTGTATGTGTGTATCATTAACCGCTTTGTTCGGCCTATTCCGAAGTTTTCATGGATCCATTAGATGAACACGGGAGACCTATCGTTTACGGTTTTCTTTGTTTACACTTGCACAGATGTTTTCTTGTTTTTGTGCTCATTTGGGAGCACGGATTGAACTATGAACTATGAGCTATGATCTATTTAGGCTTGATCACAATCTGATTGCACCCTTGTTAAACACCAGACATACACGTGTTGCGCGCAGATTTATGGTTATCTATGTATTGTATTAAACTTGATTTCTCACCAACACGCAAGTGTTTGACGTTTATTTTAAACACATGTTCAGGTTTGCGGTAGCTGTTTTGGAGCTTGAGGACACGTAGGAAGTTTTCTTTATTTTTGGACCTAGATTAAAATGTATCAAGACAAGTTATTGCTGTTCGAAATATTATGATTTATAATATATTGATTTATGATGATTTATGTTATCTTGTTTACTTTGCGCGTGCGCGAATGAATGTATTTATTAAATATTGACACCCAATAGTGTCACGAGTAATGAAACAATATGTGGCGCCCCGATGTATAATCCGCCTTTCGGTCGGGGTGTTACAGTTGAGCTAAATGCAAACATTCCCTTGATTTCTTGGTTGATTTGAATTTGTTTCCTTGCTGGTTAACTGGAGCTTGTGGAGGGGACTTGTTGGTTTTCTCTAATATGGTTGTTGTTATGGAATCACTTGTTGATGATTTTTGCTATTGAAAGTTTGTTATTGTTTTTGATAAACTGCCTTGGTTGCCCTTGATTCTGGTTTTGGTATTGATACAGATTTTCTTTGTTGATTGTTGTTCTGAAATTGCCTTCGCTGATTTGCATTCTCTTGTAAAGTGTCCTGGTTGTTGACAGTTGTAGCAGATTGCTTTTTGACTTATCAAAACCTATCTCTGTCATTTGGACCAGACCACCAAAATATCTTCTTGTTCTGTTGTACAGCCTCTTACTTCTCAAGGCTAACATTGCAGCCTGCCACTTTAGAGCTATATCTTCCAAATCATCAGCGTCAATTTGTTCAAGATCCTATTAAACCACACCGGTATGAATCAGATTCTTAGCTACAAAAGCATTGTATGACTCAGTAAACATTGAAAAGAGAGCTTGATACTCATTCCCATGATTCATATTTCCAGCATTATAGGGTGCTTGTCCACTGGCTACTAATGATGTATCGTTATCATACAACAGTTGAACATTGAATCTGGACTGTCCACCTTGAATGCTTGACTGACCAGCAACAAATACTCTTGGTGTTTCACCACCATATTCACTTGGTTCTTCAATGATTGGAACTTTTTGTTGGTTCTTTGTAGACAAGTTTCCCATGGGTGCAATAAGAGAATTTGGCACTTGGAAGCTTGGTCTGTCTTCCTTAATCATGTTGTTCTCTATCATCTCATGTTTAGCAGCTTGCATCAAGTAGATCACATCATCAAGCTTGAGGGCTGAAAAGTTGGGTATATGCTTGATAAAATTTGCTAGCATTGTACCACTCTCCAGATAAGGATGACAAAAGCTTCTTGTTAAGATCAAAAATCAGTTTATTCCAAGATCTGTGGTTCAAAATCTCATTCACAATGGCCCACAAATCTGTTCAAAACATATATTAGTCTTTCATCTTCTTTGAACTTGAATTTGTCTAGCTGCTGCTTCAATCTATCCTTCTTGATATCTTTGAGCTATGTGTTTCCTTCAAACATTTCTACAATGGCATCAAACATGGCCTTTGCATTAGTGTGATGAGCCACACTAGTCAGTATTTCCCAAGATAGACCTAGTTTCCGCATAGACTAAGCTTTGTCATCTTTCTTCTTCATTTGTCTTTCAAAAGGTTGGTTGTTGTTTTGTGCCATCTGGAACATAGGGTCCATTTTTTTATGGAGTTCCACATCTCCACATCATTGTAGCACACAGAAGCTTCAAACATGATCTTCCATTTGATGTAGTTTTCCTGTCCTAACAATATGGGAATCTTGTTAGTAGATACCTCTTACTCATCCACAATTCCAGGCATATTTTTTGGGTTTTTTTTTAAATGGTTTTAGAAATGAATAATTACTTAAACTTGAAGAAACTTTGAAAAATATTTGAAAAAACAACCAGATCTGTGAAGTAAAATCCTCAGATCTGATGAACTCTGGATGGATAACAGCAAGATCTAGGACACCTAAGAAAATAAACTAAAGTAAAACAGAGTAAGAAACACTTTTAAACCTCAATAAAATAGTAGATCTGAGAAAAATGAAAAACAGGGCAGCTGACGTCACAAAGCAATGGAACAGTTGTCAGCTGACGTCATTCTTCATCTTTAAAAATCAACAGATTTCAGCAATAGTTCTTCACAAAATGCAGCAATACAAGCTCTTATACCACTTATCGGTCCCGTATTACTCACTTAATCGCTCACTAACTCACATTCGTAACCCACACAAAACGTGTCGACAAGAAGGTTACGACATACTGCTTTTATGAAATACCAAAGAATATTAAAGGCGTAAGCAATAATACTCTTAATATTGCTCAACGGACAGGAAAGTAACAAACACACAAAGTAACTCAAAAGATTTCCATTTATATTATGAGGGATACAATGAAAATAAGTTAGGGTTTCTAGGTGGAATGTTTGTATTCTTGGCAGCTTTTCCGTACAAGATAAAGACAGCCGTCAAATCACAATATTCACTCAGTATCCATTGTTGTCATATGCATGCCCTAAAGTTACCTTTTATAGGTCTGCCCTGACACCTGACATTCCTTCTAGAAACCCTAATGATTGATAACTAAACATATTCAAAACGTATTACAAAAATATTCTAAGTGTATACAGGTCTTCGAGTAAGCTTTGCTGCTTTTTGTCTTTAGCGAGCAAAACCTGGTAATCATTAAGTGTGCTGGTGAAACGTATTACAAAAAATATTCATCAAGCAGGCTTCAATCTTCCTGATAATATCAAACTTTGGCTCGATATATACCCTAACGAGCAAACTTGTTCTTTAGAGATCCCTTCAACCTTTTTGTTATTCAACTTATTTAAACAAATCCAAGTGTGATGGTGACACTGTAGCTTGCTCGGAGGTTGAACCTTGCTCGTTAGAAGTCCTTAAGTAATTTCTTCATCAACTTCCTTCAAGCTTGCTGGGACCACTGTTTATTATGAATAAACCTTGCTCGATCCACCAAAATACTTGGTTTTAGCTTGGTTTAGTCAAGAGTTTGCTCTGAAACAAACCTTGCTTGACTTGAAGAACAACCTTGCTGGATGAAATGTAGTTTGCTCGAACTAACACTAAAGAAGAATTCCAGAAGATAAACTTTGTTTCGAAGAGCAAAATGCATTGCTTGACTAAGTTTAAGCTTGCTAGAAAAGCCTAAGTGTACTCGATTTCCATACTTAGCCATTTTTCAAGGAGGTTGAGATGATTCCTATCTTACTTAAGCCTTTTCTCATCCCAATAGATACGATACAATGCAATGAAATGTTATTTAAATATAGTATAGTGTGGTGTGGTGTGGTGTGGTGTTGTATTGTATTGTATTGTATTTTATTGTATTGTATTGTATTGTATTGTGAGGTTAACATACAAAGTAAAACAAAAAATGAGAAGGGTGAGAAAGGAATCTGATTCATTGATCTAAAATTTTGAATGGTGGAGATTAATTTAAGAATAAATATGATGAGAAAGGAGCATGAAGATAATAACCCACTTATGATGACTTTCTCTCTCCACATGCAGGGCACATGTCAATTCCTCTCATCATTTTAAGACGTCTTTAACTTTTTATACGACATTTATAGATAATTTTTTTACCATAATAACAAGCGTTTTTTATCTTTAATAAAAATAAAAAAATTATTGGGTTTTTTATATGTGTTATTTGGTTATCTATTGTGTTTTTTTTTTAAATTGGGTTTTTTCAATGCATTGTGTTATAGATTTTGGTCATTTTGTTTTTCAATTACTACTCATATTAAAGATAAACATTAAAAACAAAGATTACATCATTGTGTTTTTTATGCTCAACATTTGTCTTTCTACTTATTATTGTGTTTTAGTCATTGTGCTCAACATTCACTTAATTTGAGAAAAAATTGTAACAACTGAATTTTAAGCAAATAAAGAGTAATGTGTTAGGAGTTATTGATCCGATATTTTCCAAGAGCTTAGAAATTTAAAATTAAGAATCAATTTAAAATATCAATACGAACATAAATCTAAAACGCTTAATAAAATAATAAATAGATTCAATTAAGAGTTATGAACTTGTGGAAGATGATGTTAAGTTTTAGAAGGTGTTTATATATGTATATCTATACTATATTAATATACATATAGGAATGACATAAAGGTCATTTCACTAAAAACTTTTAAATTAAGAGTTTACAACTCTTATAGCTTAAGGTACAACCTCTTATTCCATTAAATTCAAAGACCCTCTCAAATGTCAAACCTGCATATTCAAAATTCAAATTGTAAAAATGTCATTGCCCCTTTTATCTTAGTTTCATCATTAAATAAAGAGATTTGCAAGAAAGATAGAGAGAATGAGCGGATAAGGTCTCTCCCCGGAGAAATCACAACCTTTGCGAGAAAGCCGCAATAAAAATGTTCATTCTTCCTAAGCCGCATAAAATCCACCACCTACATCTAGCCTTGCCACTTCGGAAGTTGAGGTTTGTTTTCCTTCTTCACCTTTTTCTTTTAGTATGCTGCCATTTCTCAGTGCTCTCTTCACATTCAGTTCCTCTTTTGTGTATGACATTTGTAATCGGAAGTAGGAAGTGAGGCGATGAAATTTGTGATCTGAATCTGGAAGCACCTTTAGTCTCTAATGTGATTCGGTTTTTTGTCTTATCTAAAGGTGGAGTGGCGGTTGTCTCAATAAGGTGTTTTTTTTATTATTTCGTTTGGTTCACTTAATCACCTTTATACTTCAATTCCTTTGGTAATCTCTGCGAGTTATCTTTAGGTTTTTCATGTTTGTTCTTAATTAATCCTATTTACAGTTTGTAGCATTTAATTTTTAGAAGAACTGCAAAGTTTTACCATGTCCGTGTTTGATTTGGTTAATTATAATTTGGTAATTTTGAAAGTATCTTTTAAAAACAAGGACACCATTTACAATTTAGGAATGGCGTTTGTTCACTTTTACAAACCCTCTGTCCACATGAAAGATTAATTTTGTTATAAAACCGTATGATATTCATATGCCTAATTTGGTATATTTTGGATCAATAGTTTCTTATATGCTGCAGCCTTAAGTTAAATTTCAAAATGATATGCAAGAAAAAAAAATCAATTGCTTAAAATAATTAGTTTATTTTGGTCATATCGGGCGTACAAACAGAAAGGCCACAATTTGTTTGTAAGCTCACAATATTTGATATTCTCGTAACTTTATTGGCAGGTTATTTTACCAATTGTGCAGATTGTAGGCTACAATGATAACATTGATGCTATGGGTCTACAAGAGTAACTTTTAAGAGGCATATACATGTATGGTATATCTAAAAAACTAAATATTGAGAATTAAATATGATACATTATTTTAACTTTTAGTCTGATTTTGATGCAAGTTTCGAGAAACCATAAGCACTTCAACAAACATAATGTGGGGCACAACTAGCCCGTAATGCGAGTTTTTTAACAAAATGAGTTGGTGAGAAAAAATATTTACCAATATAGGTTATTTTAAAAAATTATTTATTAAAATGGGGATTTTTTCTTTTCTCTCTCATTGTTATTTAATTTTTTACCTATAGGGTTAAAAAGAAAAAAGAAAAAATGAAAAACACCAACAAAAATGATTTTTAACAAAAATGTTTTTTTCGTTTTTATTTTCTAACCCTTGGTAAAAAATTAAATAAAAAGGAGAGAGAAAATAAAAAATCCCTATTTTGAAAAATAGTTATAAAATGATATATATTGATAAATAATTTTTCTTTTTCACCCTTTTTGGTAAAAAAAAAACTCAAGTAAATGCTTACTTTAAATGCCTGTTTTTGGCTTGAAAAGACTTTTGCTAACTTTTATCATAGATATAGGTTGACCCATCTACAAAGACACCAACAACTGAAACCAACGTGAACATGATCATAGTAGCACGATTTCTCTCAACGAATGCCTATGCAGGATCGATTAGCAAGTAAGCACGCAACTTCTATAACAAATTTACATATCCACTTTTGGATATGTATATTTTTACTGAACAAGTTAATAGTTGGTTGCCTTTTTAGTTGTCCTAACCATTGAGTGTACTCAACAATCAACAGTTTTCTTTTCTATTGCACTTGATGGTGATTGTTTTTCTCGCTATTGAATAGATTTTCATAAGATAGAGGTAAAAAAGATATTACCAATTTATTACCATATTACTATCCTTTTTACAACATGAAAGTTATGGTTGTCAAAAATATTTTTTTTTCTCTTAGAACAAAAATATGAACGGTCACGGACAAATAAACAAATAAGTTTTTCTTGTTCTTGTTCGCTTGTTTTAAAAATTTTTGTTTGTGTTTGTCTATGTTTGTTCATTAATAATATAAATGAACGGTTTATGAACATAGATAAACATAACTAAATGTAAAGAACATAATTGAGTGAAATTCTATGGTATGCATATGGTATTGGGTTCCTCATTATATTACTGAAGGTTGGTTTAATTTTTATTGTCATAGGATAAATCAAAAGTATATTATAACTTGGTTTATATTATGCCATATGTAGGATCAAGTCTTCTTTGCAATTGTTCTCGGTATAACTAGATTGTAGTTGTTTTCTATTAATTGTATTTTCCTTCATATTTTGTGAATTGTATTGTAGTTACTTTGAAGATAATGAACATGGAATGTAACTTTCTCAAATTAATGATAACTATTTATAATTTGCAGGAGAAAATGAAAAGGCTATTGGATAGTATTTGCTTGAAGATAAAGATAACTTTCTACAATTGAATCTTGTTTAATCCAAATCATATTCTATTAGTTAAATTTATTTTTTGAGCTGGCTTGTTGAGGCCTGAGTTGGCGCTTGTTGTTTATTGTTACTCTAAATTTTATGCCACTTAATTGAAAATCGAACCAGACAACCAATATTCTTTGTTCTAATTAAAATTAGCCCAACAAAAGTATATGATGTCTAAATTGGTTTAAAAGTCCAAGGAAAATACACTGATTTATTAACTGAAAATTAACTGAACCGACCATAACTAAATTGTCGGTTTCGATGAATTCCCGTAACTGAACCAAACCAAATTAAACCAAAAGAAACGTTTAGTTGACCAAGTGGTATTTTATTTTATTTATTTATTTATTTTTGCAGTTTGGACAAGTAAAGTCAAACTGAAGGTCATCTTAACATCTATATATTTATGTTCGGTTAATTTTATCATGTTCAACAAAAACTTTGAATAAAGATATTGCAAAACTTCTAGATACTTAGTCAAAGTTGATGTTTCAAGGTGTTTAAATTAAATCTTAGGTAGCGTTTGGCATGCATGAATGAGGGGCGGAATGAAATGGACTATTATGATGGAATGAAAAAAATGTGGTTGGTTGGTCAATGGAATGGAATCACCCATTACCATGTCCATTCCATTCCCTCTAAAACACCCAAAATTCATTCCATCCACCCCTTTGTTTTTTTCCATATCATCCATCTTTCACACTATCACTTCCACCACCCTCCCACCACTAATACCCATTGTCCTCTCACCACCACCACCCACCACCGCCTCCGCTACCCGCCACCACCCACCACCGCCTCCGCCGTCTGCCGCTACCACCCGTCGTAGACACCAATCGCCTCAACCACCCGCCGCCACCACCACCCGCCTCCGCCGCCACCACCAACCACCCACCACCTACCATCACCGCCCACCACCAACCATTGCTCCCAGCCATCACCACAATCACCCGTTGCTTACCACCGCCCGCTATCACTGTAACACCCCGGAAACGTAAACGGGATGCAACATACACCTCTGATATCAACCACATTGTTTATAAAGAAAACTGAATACATTAATATACTTCAGATTACATTATCTTGTATTTCATTACCGTCTAGGTGATACACACATCATACAACACGATACATAATTCTATTTATTATAATGTATCCTAACATTCCGCACGCAAATCTTACACACATCAAGCACTTAGCACGTAAGCAATCACTTCATCTTAGTTGTACCTGAAAAGCATGTGAGAAAACGGGTCAACTACGAATAGTTGGTGAGTTTCACAATTCGAGTAAACCATGATAAATCATTATCATAAAATAATACTATTATCGATGTAATTATGCTGAGCCCACAAGTGAAACCTCTGACTATCACACACAACCCCCGTGGCATATCCCCCGCCCACGGAACTGCCCCAAACCGCTATGTCTAACATTACATAGCAAAATATATATAACACCCAAAATAGACATGTGCAACTGGCTGGGAAACATCAGCAAATCCATGCCGGACCAGTTGGGTTTGTCAGACCAATAGTACTATCCACACTCTACCGGCTTTCAGTTAATCACTCGTGTTCCGGGGCCTTAGAATGTTAGCAACTCAGACAATTACCATCTTAGTACATTTCCGTACGATTCCCGTACAATAAAATATATATAAATCCACGCAAATCCATGCGTTCAGTATGTACTTAAACATTTCAGTAAAAACATGCTTCCGCCCCGAGAAAATATTCGAAAACAGTTCAGAAAAAGGGGCTCGTGAAACTCACCGTAGCACATGCAAGCAGGTAACAACAATCATTATCAGTTAACACGTCCAATCTGTAATATGATCCATACGATCGTTACTATACACTCATTATTAATATAACTTTAACCAAGTTAACCGGTACATCTGGGGACACTGTTAACCCAGCACAGTACCCGTTCTGAGGGCAAGGTTAACCCAGAAACACTTCTCTGGACTCAGATTGTGATGTCGTTTAGAGTTCCATGGTCACAACTACTATTAGTCTTTTTTCTCGTTTTGCGTGCCTAGCACGGTTATCCGTTTTTATGTTTCAAAAATGAGTTTGGTCACACACGACCCGAAAATAGTGGTTGACTGATAATTTAATTAAAGATGTGAAATTATAGCTCGGTTTAGACGTCCCGATTGGCCGCGGGACCCGTTTCCGTCTTTGGCGTACCGGAAACTGTTAAAATAGGTTAAAATTACTCAAATCATCCGAATTATTTTCGGATGATTTATTTTTACTTGTTTAACTCATTTATATGAAAATAGTTCATTTTTAGGGTTTTTATACACCAGTCAGCTCGCTTAAGCGAACTTCACCGGTTTACGCGTTTTAACTTTAAAAGTTTGATAATTAGCACAATTAATTATCCGTTTACTCTCGGATCTTGAAATTTTGCACAAATCACTTTTTAACAGTGGGGAATTTTATAAAAATATTTCCAGAATTAATTCTTATATTTAAAATTTATTTATTTATTTTTAAACACCATTTAAACACTAAATATGTCGTAAATACCAAACGATCTTATAAAAATCCCAAATTTTTCCTGGATGTCCCCTGCCATCTACATAGTCCCTTGTAATTTTTCTAGAACCAAAATCTTCTTTTACATGCCAATTTTACTAAAACCGAGCTAGAACACCCTAGAACTCATTTAACCGAAAAGCCTACTTAGACTTCTCCAACTGAACTCAAATTTTGTGTGTGACTTATACATGATATAAAAAGCTTATCTGCAATTTTCCAGAATTTTTCATGATATTTAACTATTTTTCACCATTTTTGGCCAAAACCAAGCATTAAATTCACCAAATATTCATCCTTTATCCAAAAATTACCAAAAACTCACAGAACTCATATTTTCATGTGTTTAACACCTCTGTAAAATTTCATGACCTAACTCTAAAGCATCAACAATCTGTCCAAATTTCCCAAAACCGAACATAACCGAATATACCTTTCGTTTTCCGCCACTACAAGCTACAAACTCGTCTTTCCGCCTTATCTACCACTAAATACAGAGCCTACAAACAACATACCACAATACCAAGCAAGTTACACTCACGGTCAAGCCATTTCTTTCATGGTTTCGGTTATGATTCCAAAAACAAAGATTTAACAGTAAAAATTCGTTTTTGATTCGTTTAACTCATTTCTTGGACCAAGATCCCTTGTATAACCCGTATACATCACTTGATCATGCAAGAATCGGTTTTCATCATTGAAACCTCATTTTCTTGCAAACAAACTCAAGAAACGAAGGTGAAAACGTGAATAACTCGATCATTACCTCGTTTTTCTTGCTAGAACTCTCGGTTTTTAGTTCATGATCTTGAGAGAATGGATGATCTTGTGGAATTGTTTGTAAAAAAAAGAAATAACAATGAATGGGTGTGGGTTTGGTCCGATCGGGATAAGTGGAGGGGTGGGGTGGGACCCACTTCTCCATTTTTAGCCACATATTTGGATTTCCGCAATCCGGATAATGTTTTGGATAATCTGGTTCAGTTCATTTTTCAGTTAAATGTTTAATTCGGCTTAAAACGAGGCTAATACGGTCGTTTTTCGGCTTAAAAATGAAATTTATATAAAACCGATTTAAAAACTTAAACCATGACATTTATTAACTTAAAACATCATATCATTAGTTATCGCGCATCTTTTTCGGCTTGATCGATCATCTCTTGCTCGGTTTGGTATTAGAGGTTTCGTTTAACGTACCGACGTACATTAAATCGAAATTCTTTTTCTGTGCTGTACTTTACTTATCCTGAAGCATTAATGCTTCGTAAAATCACTAAATATTATAGATATCGTCTATAATTGAACCATCGATTCGTTCGGGTTTCAATAACTATCGATCGATTGATCGCATATTCAATACGGTGAATTATATATTCACGTACAATCAATACAATGAACCATGTATTCTCGTATAATTACTATGGTAATTCATGTATCCGACATTAAATATGACGTAACTATTATCTACCGGTTAGGGTATACCGGGTTTCGTCGGAATCGTTACATTCTCCCCCCGTTAAGAAATTTCGTCCTCGAAATTTTACACGCTCACTATCCCTTTCCGAGGGAAAGGTGGGGGTTTTTCCTTCAGAACACACCCTCGCGTTACCAGGTATAATCTGGTCCTCGCTGTGAATTCCACTTAATCTTAATCAATAAAGCTTGGTGTGTCCAAACTGTTTAGTTTTCCCGTCTACTATCTCTACGGAATTATTTATGATATCAAGTATGACTTCTACGCGTACCTCCATTACTAGTACTTTCGTTGCCTCATCGCTTAGGTACTTTTCAATCCGTATATATGGAAAACATCATGTATAGTACTTAGCCCATGGAGTACTTTAATCGATAAACTAAATGACCAATCATGGAGATAGTCTCATGAGGTCCAATATATTAAGGAGCTATTTTCGGTTTTGCCAAACCTCATATCACTTCTCTAAGGTGATGCCTTAAAAGTGCCATGTCACCTCTTTCCGGTGACAATGGTTTCCTTTGAATGTTGGCATAAATCCTTTGCCAATCTCGCGCTGCTTTCAACTTCTCTTAAACATTATAAATCCGATTGGTTGTTTCTCGAATCAATTCAAATCTTATGGCTTGAGTGACGCCTATTTTCAATTTAACAATTTGGTGATAATTACTTCACCCATAGAAAGCTTCAAGCTCTCGATGCTTCCTTCCCCGCCTTCCAATAATGGAAGTATGATGACTATTTCGATCTGAGATCATTGAAAATGGTACTCCACGACGAGATACCATTTCATCATCATGAATTTGGGCGAGAATTCATTGTGGTAATCGCTATGGATTGGGATAAAATGTGAGGATTGGTTAATCGATCCGCGATTACCCAATTTACATCATGCCTTTGATATACCTTGGGAATTTGTGTCCGAAATCCATTGTAATTTTATTCCCACTATCATTGGCGAATTTTCTGTCGTTGTGGCGTTCCCTAAGGTTTTCGGTGTGTAGCCTTATCTTTTGCATAACTTAAATACTTACCAACATACGTACCCATATCTTTCTCCAAACTCGGCCATTAATAAAATCCTTTCAGATATTCGTATCATCAATAGTCCAATCCGATCCCGGATGTATGGAATATTTCGATCTATGCGCTTCGTCCATGATTAATTCTCGAAGGTTATGGAGGGTCGGGATCCAAGCCCGATTTTTGAAGTAGAGAATTTCGTCCACGCGCTGTTCGAAATTCTTCTCATTGCCGTAAAGTCCCTCCTTTTCCAATTGTTCCTCTTTCAACGTCTCACGTTGAGCGACTCGAATCAGGTCTGAAAGGTTCGACTGGACTATCATCCCTAGCGCTTTCACTCGCAATGGCTTAACCCGATCTTTCCTACTCAAGGCATCGGCTACGACGTTAGCCTTGCCGGGGTGATAACGGATGTCACAGTCATAATCGCTTAACAACTCGACCCATCTTCGTTGCCTCATATTCAGTTCTTTCTGATTGAATATGTGCTGCAAACTTTTATGATCGGTGAAGATGGTGCACTTCGTACCGTAGAGATAATGTCTCCAGATTTTAAGTGCGAAGATAACCGCTCCCAGTTCTAAGTCGTGAGTAGTGTAATTTTTCTCGTGTACTTTTAACTGTCGGGAAGCATAGGCTATAACCTTATTATACTGCGTCAACACGCATCCTAACCCTTTACGCGATGCGTCACAATACGCGACAAAACCATCGTCTCCATCGGGGAGACTTAAAATCGGCGCTTGGCACAATTTTAACGGTTTCTATCTTATTTGGATCTTTGCGAAATCCTTGTTGCTTTACAACATGACCAAGGGATTATGCCTTCTTTATTCAAAATCACATTTCGAAAACTTCGCGTATAGCTCATCTTGCTTTAACACTTCCACAATTTTCCTTAACCGTCGTTCGTGATCTTCTTTACGTTGCGAATATATCAAAATATCATCAATGAATGCTATGACAAATTTGTCAAAGTAAGGTTTACAGACTCGATTCATGAGTTCCATGAATACTGCCTGCGCATTTGTTAACCCGAACGGCATGAATAAGAATTCATAATGGCCGTAGCGAGTCCGAAACGCTGTTGCTGCAACGTCCTCCTCTTGGATTTTTCATTTGGTGATAACTATATATAAGATCAATTTTCTAAAGATAAATCGCCCCTTGCAGTTGGTTAAACAGATCATTTACTTCGAAGAAGTGAATACCTATTCTTGATCGTCACTTTATTCAATTCTCCCTAATCAACACATATCCTAACACTTCCGTCCATCATTTCCCAATTAAAACTGGTGCACCCCATGGTGACTAACTAGGTCGTATAAAATCTTATCCAACAATTCTTGTAACTGATTGGATAATTCTTGCATCTCGGACGGTGCAAGTCGGTAGGGTGCTTTAGCAACAGGGCCAGCTTGAGACATTAAATCGATTCTAAATTCGACCTGTCGGGTTGGCGGTAATCCAGGAAGTTCTTCTGGGAAAACTTGTGGAAATTCGCGTACCATCGGGATATCTTCTAAATGTTTTCTTTTAAATACTTTGGCAATCGCGTTTGTTAAATACACCACGTCTTCTTGTCGTAAATATTATAACATCTCAAGATGAGATTAGAGTGGTAACATAATACTGTACACTTTTCTCTGTATCAAATCGCTTCATCGTCCGAAGGAGATCTTCTAATCATCTTCTTTTCATATTTGATTTCAGCTTCATGTTGAGTTAGCCAATCCATGCTAACTATTACGTCAAAACTTCTTTGCTTTACTGGTCGTAGGTCAATAAGGAAAGGTTAATCGTTCAGAATAATAGGACAATTCCGTACAATTTAGTTAACCATTAGGGATTTACCGTTAGCGATTCTACAGTATAGGGTTCTATAGTTTCACTAATCGGTATCTTTCCAAAGGGTAGGAGATTAACAGGAATTAACTACTATCGACGACCGTAAAAATATCACTGGTGCCTATTGATTTAAAACTACAACGTGCTTAATACCACCTTTGGATCATGACGTGCATTATTCGAATTACTCACAAAAGCACGGCTCCTTGCTTGATCCGAGGTTGATGCTTGTCTTGAGGTTCGTCTTCCAACGACACCTTGGTTCAACTTTGGGCAATTTCTCTTGAAACGTTCTGTACTGCCACATTCATAGCAAGTACAACTGTTTGGCATAATTTGATTTCTTTGGATGGATTGTTATTGAGGTTGTTGGGTTCGGAGTGGTTGTACACGAATGGGTTGGGGTTGCCGGTTCACATGGCTTCAATTGGTTCTACAATTGGGGCATTACGTCCATCTTTACCACACCTGTGGCCTACTATCACTCGACATTCTTCTTCCTGCCGATAACCATATTTTCCACATTTAGGGAAGGACCCTTCATGCGGTTCATGTTTTCACACCAGAACTAGTCTTAGTATAATTCTGGGTTGTAGGACATACCTACTTATTCAAAAGTCTATCTTGCACTATACCTTTATCATTTCTCTTCTTTAACACTCGACGTCTCACCTAACGTCCTTCCATTCCGCTTCCCATAAAGTCAAATATATCAATGTTGGCTTGTGACACAACCCTTCCAAAGGTTGTATATTTTACAGGGTTGACTATACTCCTTATCGATGGAGTTAGTCCTCAATATAGCGCTCACTTCGCTTAGTTTCAGAAGTAATTAGCCATGTTACCAGACATGACAATTCCTTCAAACGATTAGCGTGTTTTAAGTGATCAGCACACAACATTTCTATCTTTCATAGCTCAGTTTTCCAATCTCTGAGTTTAATTACTCGAATAAAAGTGCTCTAGCACAAGAATTTTAAATCCTGGCCATATCATCTGAGCAATAATTTTCTAACTATAATTTTGTACCATCGTGTTCCATCACGATACAACATAATCTACCAACATATCTGTAGCATATTTCACTACACAATGTTCTAGACTCTTACCAATATCCTTAACCATTTCGATCTTTTCTATCCACTCGCTAATCTATTCCTCCCTTTACCATCAGTAAACTATTAATAATCCCCTTAACACAAACAACAAACATATCCTTCATACCGGATCTAATTCATTACGACTACTATTCATGTTTAGTTTATAACTAATACTTGTAGTCATAATAGTATTCGGTGGAACATTATCACTCTTAGTAATAACATTAAGAGTTGAAATATTCATAATCATGTGATTGCTCGATCTATAATTCTGCGATCACATTTGCATCAACACTAGCATTGATCTGTGATACGACATTCGGTATCATCATCTGCTATCTTTGAGCAATCAACTGAATCATATCAATCTCCATCATTGGAGTTACTCTTTTTATGTCATTCTGCCGTACTCATCACGTACACAGTAATCAATACTAATCTCACCATATAACTCGTTACCAGCTCAATCATAACAACAGGTACACATACACACCAAATATTATCATATATATTACACATACCGGCATCTAGTATATATGTCCCACAAATATAATAACATATGGACTTAACCTGACGTCGGTTAAAGTCTAAATATGATTCATAACCCTTGTCACCATCTGACATATAGATCTTTCTCAACACAGATTAATGTTTACTATGCTTGATTTCAATATCCTTCTGCATGTCAGCATAACCGATACATGCTCACCGTGAGCACCAAACGATTACGTACCTCGGAGTTATAATATCCGTGTCTATTCGTATATCCGGCATACACGGTATACCACCTACGAACAAAAACCAACTATGCTATAATGATTCCAACACCTCTTTGTGTACGGGTAATCATTCTATTCGAGCATACATGGGTATAGGCATCTAACGGATGTAAGGTTAGCATAGGGAGTTGCAAGGTTCAAGGTGATCGCGTACATGGGTTACCTTCAAATATTATCAATTACCATTATGGGCAATTCTATCACTTGCTCAGTCAACGTCCTCAGGCGTTCTAGGTTTGCTAAAATCGGTAATTCTCGATCTGGAGGTGGTATGTCTCATATGTTGGAGAGTGAGCAATACATATATATATTTCTATATATTATTTTTATCTGCTCATTTATTATCCATTTTATTATTATTATTTTATTTATTTTTATTTTTATTAATTTTTTTTATTGGAACAAGAATGGGTTCAGGTACGGATCCATCCGTACGTAAGGGTCGGCGGTTCGGGTGAACATAGGGGGTTATTAGGATATACGGTACCGGTGTTGGTAGGGTAAGGGATTTATCACTTTTGGTTGGGAGTGACGGTTACTAGATATTTCTGGTTAATGTCAAACGGGAAATCTAACTTGGTACTATCATAACTATGGCCCGATAAGTCAGACTCATTATCAACCGATGCTCTAGGAATTTCAGCATCCTCGGTACTTTTTTTTTTCATCCCCCGGTTCCTTATCCGGGTCCTATTTCTCAATACATGTACCCACAAGATACGTACATATATATATACACATTAGCACGTATAAATAATATTATATACTTTACACATATGTTGCCATTTTTACCTATTAATGTACCCCGTGACTTCCCCTGAATTCCCTCGTGCGGACAAGTCTGTTATTATGTTCCGGACCATAATAACTCACTTGTCCATCCAAGTCATCCAGACCTCGTCACTATAAATTATTAGTTGATATTCAGATCCTATAATACTTGAGCTACTGGTTATATTTTAGGTATCTTTTAAAGACATCCTAATTCTTTTATAACCAATGGCTCTGATACCAAGTTCTGTAACACCCCGCAACCGCAGCGGAAACGTAAACGGGATGCAACAGACACCTCTGATATCAACCACATTGTTTATAAAGAAAACTGAATACATTAATATACTTCAGATTACATTATCTTGTATTTCATTACCGTCAAGGTGATACACACATCATACAACACGATACATAATTCTATTTATTATAATGTATCCTAACATTCCGCACGCAAATCTTACACACATCAAGCACTTTGCACGTAAGCAATCACTTCATCTTAGTTGTACCTGAAAAGCATGTGAGAAAACGGGTCAACTACGAATAGTTGGTGAGTTTCACAATTCGAGTAAACCATGATAAATCATTATCATAAAATAATACTATTATCGATGTAATTATGCTGAGCCCACAAGTGAAACCTCTGACTATCACACACAACCCCCGTGGCACATCCCCCGCCCACGGACCCGTGGCATATCCCCCGCCCACGGAACTGCCCCAAACCGCTATGTCTAACATTACATAGCAAAATATATAAACACCCAAAATAGACATGTGCAACTGGCTGGGAAACATCAGCAAATCCATGCTGGACCAGTTTGGTTTGTCAGACCAATAGTACTATCCACACTCTACCGGCTTTCAGTTAATCACTCGTGTTCCGGGGCCTTAGAATGTTAGCAACTCAGACAATTACCATCTTAGTACATTTCCGTACGATTCCCGTACAATAAAATATATATAAATCCACGCAAATCCATGCGTTCAGTATGTACTTAAACATTTCAGTAAAAACATGCTTCCGCCCCGAGAAAATATTCGAAAACAGTTCAGAAAAAAGGGCTCGTGAAACTCACCTTAGCACATGCAAGCAGGTAACAACAATCATTATCAGTTAACACGTCCAATCTGTAATATGATCCCTACGATCGTTACTATACACTCATTATTAATATAACTTTAACCAAGTTAACCGGTACATCTGGGGACACTGTTAACCCAGCACTGTACCCGTTCTGGGGGCAAGGTTAACCCAGAAACACTTCTCTGGACTCAGATTGTGATGTCGTTTAGAGTTCCATGGTCACAACTACTATTAGTCGTTTTTCTCGTTTTGCGTGCCTAGCACGGTTATCCGTTTTTATGTTTCAAAAATGAGTTTGGTCACACACGACCCGAAAATAGTGGTTGACTGATAATTTAATTAAAGATGTGAATTTATAGCTCGGTTTAGACGTCCCGATTGGCCGCGGGACCCGTTTCCGTCTTTGGCGTACCGGAAACTGTTAAAATAGGTTAAAATTACTCAAATCATCCGAATTATTTTCGGATGATTTATTTTTACTTGTTTAACTCATTTATATGAAAATAGTTCATTTTTAGGGTTTTTATACACCAGTCAGCTCGCTTAAGCGAACTTCACCGGTTTACGCGTTTTAACTTTAAAAGTTTGATAATTAGCACAATTAATTATCCGTTTACTCTCGGATCTTAAAATTTTGCACAAATCACTTTTTAACAGTGGGGAATTTTATAAAAATATTTCCAGAATTAATTCTTATATTTAAAATTTATTTATCTATTTTTAAACACCATTTAAACACTAAATATGTCGTAAATACCAAACGATCTTAGAAAAATCCCAAATTTTTCCTGGATGTCCCCTGCCATCCACATAGTCCCCTGTAATGTTTCCAGAACCAAAATCTTCTTTTACATGCCAATTTTACTAAAACCGAGCTAGAACACCCTAGAACTCATTTAACCGAAAAGCCTACTTAGACTTCTCCAACTGAACTCAAATTTTGTGTGTGACTTATACATGATATAAAAAGCTTATCTGCAATTTTCCAGAATTTTTCATGATATTTAACTATTTTTCACCATTTTTGGCCAAAACCGAGCATTAAATTCACCAAATATTCATCCTTAATCCAAAAATTACCAAAAATTCACAGAACTCATATTTTCGTGTGTTTAACACCTCTGTAAAATTTCATGACCTAACTCTAAAGCATCAACAATCTGTCCAAATTTCCCAAAACCGAACATAACCGAATATACCTTTCGTTTTCCGCCACTACAAGCTTCAAACTCGTCTTTCCGCCTTATGTACCACTAAATACAGAGCCTACAAACAACATACCACAATACCAAGCAAGTTACACTCACGATCAAGCCATTTCTTTCATGGTTTCGGTTATGATTCCAAAAACAAAGATTTAACCGTAAAAATTCGTTTTTGATTCGTTTAACTCATTTCTTGGACCAAGATCCCTTGTATAACCCGTATACATCACTTGATCATGCAAGAATCGGTTTTCATCATTGAAACCTCATTTTCTTGCAAACAAACTCAAGAAACGAAGGTGAAAACGTGAATAACTCGATCATTACCTCGTTTTTCTTGCTAGAACTCTCGGTTTTTAGTTCATGATCTTGAGAGAATGGATGATCTTGTGGAATTGTTTGTAAAAAAAAGAAATAACAATGAATGGGTGTGGGTTTGGTCCGATCGGGATAAGTGGAGGGGTGGGGTGGGACCCACTTCTCCATTTTTAGCCACATATTTGGATTTCCGCAATCCGGATAATGTTTTGGATAATCTGGTTCTGTTCGTTTTTCAGTTAAATGTTTAATTCGGCTTAAAACGAGGCTAATACGGTCGTTTTTTCGGCTTAAAAATGAAATTTATATAAAACCGATTTAAAAACTTAAACCATGACATTTATTAACTTAAAACATCATATCATTAGTTATCGCGCATCTTTTTCGGCTTGATCGATCATCTCTTGCTCGGTTTGGTATTAAAGGTTTCGTTTAACGTACCGACGTACATTAAATCGAAATTCTTTTTCTGTGCTGTACTTTACTTATCCCGAAGCATTAATGCTTCATAAAATCACTAAATATTATAGATATCGTCTATAATTGAACCATCGATTCGTTCGGGTTTCAATAACTATCGATCGATTGATCGCATATTCAATACGGTGAATTATATATTCACGTACAATCAATACAATGAACCATGTATTCTCGTATAATTACTATGGTAATTCATGTATCCGACATTAAATATGACGTAACTATTATCTACCGGTTAGGGTATACCGGGTTTCGTCGGAATCGTTACAATCACCTCCATCTGCCACCACCAACAATCGGTCGCGCCTCCCATCACCCACCACCACCATTACTGCTCGACGCCCACCGCCACTTACTATCATTTTATTTTATTCTGACTTTTTCTAGCTTACCAAAAAAATAAAAACTAATAATTTATGTTATTCTCATATGGTAACCAAACATGTCAATGGAATTGTAATGATCCATTCTATTACCTCGTTCATTTCATTCCCTCGCTCATTCAATTACCTCATACCAAACAAACCCTTAGTCTCTGAAATTAGAGACTTACAGATGACATGTTTAATTTTGGAAACATTAATTTGGTGTTTCTGAGTCAAATTTAAAAGTCAATCTCAGATTTTGAAAACATGTTGAAGTTTAAATGGGTCACAGATTGTTTCATGCTTATTTTCACAAACTATGTTGTTTGGTTGGTTCTGGTACACCTATTAAGGATCTCTTTGGTAGATGTGTGTTAGGTTGAAACGGGTTAAAATGCATTTGGGCTTAAATGAGTCAAAATTTGTTTCGTGTGAAAGTAGACATTTTTAATCCTTTATGGAACTTATGATGTATTTAATAATTTAGAGTAAGGTGCCAAATCGTCCCTGAAGTTTGGTTAATAATGCAACTTTAGTCCAAAAAATTTATTTTGTGCGTATGAACCATTTGGGTTTCCTACTTTTCGCCAGATACGTCCAAATCATGAACTTCACTTGACTTTGTCGTTACATCAATGGCAGATAAGTCTTTTCAGTTTGTTTAATATTTTATCCCTAAATCATTTGAAAGTTGATAAAAATAATTATAATAATAATAATAATAACTACCACTAATAATGAAAATGATAACAATCATCCCAGTACCCCCAATTCTTCCAATACTCTTCCGTCAACCTCTACCAAAATCTATTCAAAAACCGAGAGTCAACAAGTATCACCTCCATCGGGTTAGCAGCTCGTTATCAGCCAAGGTTTGTTGTGATTTCTGGTCAAATCTCATCTATATAGGGTTTCAGATCTTTTGCAGATCTAGTCCAAAGATGGCAGTTGATTTTCCGACGACGTGCTCTTTTGTTTGTCACAACGACACCACCACCCATCAGAATCTGACCAGATCCAATTTTTCAATATGATTTTCTTACGAAATTGCTAAACGTATTTCAAAAACCTTAATTAACGCATAATTGCACGAAACGAACATCCGATTGCGGACTCTGTTTTCCAGTGGAAGATTGTGTGAACGATGAGACTCTCGGGGATTCTTCGTTCCAAATTCTGGATTTGTTCGCAGTTGTGCTTAGCGAAAGAGGTTGTATCTTGGGAGCAGATATGGCCAAAAAAAACCGGTTGGGGAACCGGTTTACCGGTTTAAACCGGAAACCGGTTTTTACGAAAACCGGTTTGACCGGTTTACAAACCGCCGGTTCGTCTTTCGGTTACAAGTTCTAGATCCAAAACCGGTTAACGAACCGGTTAATGGAAAAACCGGTTTTTTTTATTAACCGGTTATGGAAAAACCGGTTAACCGGTTTATAAAAAAACCGGTTTTTGACCGTTGTGGAAAAACCGGTTAACCGGTTTCTCCATAACCGGTTAACCGGTTAAAAACCGGTTTTTGAACGTTGTATAACGGCTATATGCCCGTTTTTTTTGTTTTTTGACCGTTTTTTTTTTTTTACCATTTTACCCCCACAAACATCTATATATAGTTTAGTTTGGGTATTGGTTAGATCACACTCGATTATACAACTCCAAACGCTCTAAACGTTTATTTCATACGCGATTATTTTGTTATCTCACGCTCAATTATACCACATTACCACTCCATACGCTCTTATTTCGTAGTCGTTTATTTCATACTCGAGTATACCACTCTTATTTCGTAGTCGATTATCATGGCCTCCCAAAGTGCTGCTTCATCCGTCAACATGGGTGCCTCGAACACGGGAGAAACGGTCGTTCGGGTCATCCCCACGAAACGAAACCATGATGTTTGGCAACATTTCGACCTATGCGAAATGTCTAACGGTAGCCAAAAAGCTCGATGCAAACATTGTTTGAAGTTTTATGGCAAAGATGCAAACTCCACTTTAAAAGCGCATGTACAAAGGCCCTTTTGCAAGGCCTTGAAGGACGAATCGGGAAGTAGTTCGCAGCCGGAGATGACGAATCAAGGAGCGGTGTTTACGTACGACATTGAAGCGGTACGTCAACAGTTTTCAAACTTTGTGATTCAACAAACACTTCCTTTCAACCACTTCGACAACCCTCAATTCACGGAGATGATGCAAAACTATGTTCAACCACGCTACCAACACGTAAGTCGTTCGACCCTTAGAAGAGATTGTCTTAAAGTATGGAAAAACGCTAAATCCGAACTAATTTCATACTTTTCAAACTTACAAACTGGTGTAAACTTAACAACGGATGTGTGGTCGGTACCTCATGGTTCGCCCGACTCATACATTTGTGTGACGGCTCATTGGGTTGACCCCGAGTCGTGGCAAATGATGAAACGAACCGTTGCGTTTCAATTGTTTGATTACCCCGCACACGGGTAGAAATATTTTTCAAATCTTGGATAAAGTCATTCGACAATACAAGATTGAACATAAAATCTTTTCAATTTCGTTTGATAACGCGTCCAACAATACGGCCGCGGTTGGCCATTTAAAATTAAAGTATAAACCTATTTGTGATGGAACGTTTTTTCATAGCCGATGCATTGCACATATTATCAACTTGGCCGTGCAAGATGGGTTAAACGTGATCGAAACGCAAAGAAACAATTTTAAAAGAATGTTACGAGATGTTTTTAGCAACAATAAAACATTTTCAAGATACAAAAAATTTTGTGTAGAAGCTAATTGTCAATGGTTGGGGCCAAATTGGGATTGTCCAACAAGATGGAACTCAACTTGTAATATGTTTGAGAAAGCCATCCAACAAAAAGAATCATTAATTGCGTTTCATCAAATTTTGTCAAGTAGGGGTAAATGTGCACCGTACGATCCTAGAAACTGGTTATTGATTGAGATCGTTACGGAGGTCCTTCAAATTTTTAAATCTTGCACAACTAGTTTATCCGGGGTTTACTATCCAACAAGCCCCATTGCTTTACCAAAAATTGCACCTTATTTTGATATGGGTGTAAAAATGAAAGAAAAATTTAGAAAATATTTTCAATAACTACCCGCTGTTTTGACATGTGCTGCTGCGTTAAACCCTTGCATCAATGTTGGTGGTGTTGAAGCTTTAATAGAAAAAATTTGTGATGAGCTAGGGTTAAACGACGATCAAAACCCCTATTATAGCCAAACTTTAAAGAATGCTTTCAACACCACCTTGTCAAACATGTATGATGTCTACCTTACAAAATACGGGTCGTCTTCCCAAATTCATGACTCGTTAAGAGCTGTTGCCCAATCCCAATCCCAAACCGACCTTGAAATGGGGATGTACTACATTATTTGGGAAGACGCCGGTAAACGTCAAAAGGTAAACACCCCAAGCAGTGAACTTGGAAGGTATGGTGGTACCAACTTTGTGAAACACATGACTCCGGATGAATTTAGAAGTCTTGATTTGCTGGCTTGGTGGAGAGGTAAGGAGGATGAGTTTCCGATCCTCGCCGCCATGGCCAAAGATTTACTAACGGTCCAAGCTTCCACGGTAGCTTCGGAGTCTGCTTTTTCTGTTTCTGGCAGGGTTATATCGATTAGGAGGACTCGACTCACTGCACCAGCTATAGAGATGTCGATTTGCTACAAGGATTACTTGGACTCTTTAGATAGGGCACAACATCAACGCTCACTCGAGGGGGAATGGAGTATGAAGCGGGCTTGTATGAAGACGAGATCAATGAAGGACACACTCAACCAATGACCGATGAAGAAGCCGCGTACGACGATTACCTAAGAAATAGCTCGGGATCGGGTAGCGAAGAAAATTAGTTAAAGAAACAGCAAACATGGAGGCAAATCATGAGTAAGAAACAGCTAGTTGTTCATGTAATCGTGTCTAAGCATTCTTTTTCCTAATATGTGCTCTTATTTACTTGTTGATAACGATTTAATGTTTGTATTTTTAATGTAAAAACTATAAATGAAAGTTATGTGTTTTTAATCTTTGGTTTGTTTATACTGTGAAAAAATAATGGTCTTCATTAAGTACAAAATATAAAAAACAAATATTCGTATTTGAAACTGCGAAATTTAAAAAAAAAAAAAAACCGGTTAACCTAAAAACCGGTTAATAAAAAAACCGGTTTATTAACCGGTTCTAACCGGTTTCTAAACCGGTCCTAACCGGTTAGGGTTTTGACAGAAAAAAACCGGTTATTAACCGAACCGGTTTTTTTCCGGGCCAAAAAAAAACCGGTCCGGTTAATAACCGAACCGGTTTTTTTAAAAAAACCGGTTTGTGCACCTCTACTTGGGAGGTATGGTGGTGGTTGTCTCTTGCAATCAGAAGATGGAGAAGAATGCAGTTGCAGTTGCACTTGCACGTCTCGGTGGTGGTAGGTTTCATCGGGGATGGAGTCTGGGAAAGTGAGGAGGTTGTCATTGGGGTTCGAGCAGGCGATGTGATTGATATATATTTATAAAAGATTTCTTTTTAGTATAATTTATAATTTATGTAAGGATACCAAAATGCCCTTCATACCCTAATGAAAGACGGTTTTCCCTCTCATTATTTGGATGTAATTGACAAGAAGTGGAAAACCTCTGTGGTCTAGATGCACAAAATAAATTTTGTGAATGAAAATCGCATTATTAACTAAATCTTAGGGACAATTTTGGCACTCAATAATTTATTTTGCAATCTAATTTTTTCCACACTTTCATTAATAGGTTTGAAATTGAATTTATTATATTGTTTGTTGAAATTTATATCTCCTTTGTAGGAAATGGCTTTCACTATTTCAGAAAAGTTATATCATCTTGAAGGAAGATGATATCACCAACGCCAACAGCACTTTATCGCCCCAATTTGTTTAATTCTATCAATTTCAAGGGATTCAGCGTGCATGCTTTGCAACCTTATAACTGAAGGTGTTTTAAGTTTTTTGTTTTATATCATGTTTAAGAAATTGGTATTTTTATTTTTTTATTATGTTGCTTTGATATAATTTTAGTAATATACATGAATCATGGTTTGCTAATGATTAATGCAAAGTTAGAAAGGTTATCGGTTTGTTGGACAACAGAAATATCAAACCTCTAAAAGTTGGAGACGTATGCTAATTGTTAGATTAATATGTTAAATTTGATTTTGCAAGTGTTTATATATTTTACAACTAGATTTTTACCCGGCGCGTTGCGCCGAAACAAGTAGGTAAAACCCAAGCATTATCTGTCCCAGGCGTAAGCAGGCTAGATTTGTAGCTGTGTTATGAGTTGTTACAAAGCAAGCATGTAACTTTACAAACATACGAGACTTTTGATTACATTGTCGTTCGATAGCATGTTACAATGTCAAAATGTAAAACCCGACATGGTAAGGGGTTTTGTATATTGTCCACTATCTGTATGATGTTAAAAAAATGTTGTTGTGGACCACGTTCATGTTGCCTGAATGTTTTTCATTTCCCTTGTAGTTGCCAAAAAAACCGTTGCACATCATTCACCAATTTGTGGTTTAGGTCATGATGCCTAGTATTGAATTCCGGAAGGTACAAGGCTGGATGAAAGCAACCACACAAGTGACCTGCACAACACAACACAACACAACACAACACGAATAAATAAACATAACATAAGATCTGATCAACTTCAAATGTGGAAGCTAAAACATTAAAAAAATGGTCAAATAAAATAAGACACATGAACTAACTTTCTAAAGTTGCACATGAAAATCAGTTTCATTGAAACCTAATATATAAATCCTTATTAACCAATATATGTCTTAAATTACAAAATAAACAGTAATCTTGTTTAAATTTGAACATTTAAATATTTTTTCTAAAATAGTGGAATACTGAAAGATTAAAACAATAGAACAATGTTTCAGTATCTTTACAATCAAGCGACATGTTGATACTAAATTTTGAAATGATAATGATGTTTTATAATTATAATATATGTCTAGCCTTAAGGAGCTATCTAGCTAAAGCCAATACAAAAGCTTGATGCTTTAGATGTTATAACATATAAATCTAACCAAAAGGAGCTATCTCTTGAAAGGTGAATTGTCTTTTTGCACTTATTGTTTGTGTGTTTGCATTTGTGGTTTCGAGTGCATGTTGTGGTGGTGTAGTGGTAGTTTATGCTACTATTGATGGTTGTGCATGTGTAGTTCTATTGTTTCGCCCCCTGCTACAGTTTCGTCTTTATGCCTCCTGCTTGATCTCCAACCCAAAATCGATTATTTGTCCTAATGGTTCATTCATATGCATCCTTAGATCTTTTGACGATAAATCAATCCCTCTACTCTCATACCACGACACCTAACATACCCCCCAAAAGTCAAGAAGAATGGTATCATTGCGTTGAGGCACGCAAATTAGTCGCTAACTTGAAGGGTCATCTGCATGATCGGAGGCAACGAAAGGTCTACACTTCAAATGTGTTTGCGTAGGGAGCATAATGTTAACTAATCTAATAGGTGAGACTGCACGAATTTTAATTTTAAGCAATAAATAACCAAAGTCAACATCAAACTAACTAATCTTTAAAAAGGCAAACTAACTGAAACATAAAGAACAAAATAAAAATTAAGGTGTCTTTATGATTAAAACCAGATTTACCAAACAAACACTAATAAACAGCAAAAAGAAATGTATTACCTTATACTTCATATTGCAACCACAACTGACATGCAGAAACTGTATTAACCAAATCTTTCAGTCCTGGATAACAAAAAAAAAACAAAAACAAAAGGCATACATCAGAAAGAAATTGTTTTGCAACTAATCACATAATGCATGTGTTAAAACAATTACCAACCAAACATTGAAACCCTTTTATGAAGACCATAACACACAACATAAAAAATAAATAAAATAAAAAGTGTTACCTTAACGGCTTAAAGCCACAATTAATAAATATTGACCCTTCAACCAAGACCAGATCTTCTGCAAATACAATATGTATCAAAATAAAAAATATTAAAACAAATATACATGTGGACTGAACAATTGTTAATATTATATTCAACAAACTTAAACAAATTCCTTTTAATTCATGTTGGAAGCAAAACTTCAATCCATATCTTATAACAGAAAGGTTTAGTTTCAATGTAGTAAGAATAATGGGCACACATCAGTCATAGTTTAATATGTAGAGAATATGTTATTGTACCTCAATCAAGCAAACAAAGAATAAGAATTTCAAATTAGGTCAAATTCATATGCCTAAAATTATAAGAACAAACCCCTAAGAATACCGAATTCAACTGATGTAACATCCTATAATCAAAATAACGTACTGAAACAATAAGAAATTTAAATTTGGTTAAACTCGTATGCCTAAATTACAATCACAAACCGATGAGACTACGATATTCAATTCGCCAAAAATTGGTATCTTAGCTATGAAAGTGTCGGTTCAATACAATCAAAAGTCGTCTACCTAGAAAATCGTATGTCTAGAAGTAAAAAATGTTCTGATACATGCATAACAATCAACAAAGAATTGAAATAACAAAAACTAATGTAGCAGTAATCACACACCATTTAGATATGATTAAACAAACTGCTCATTCATTGCCTACATTGGCATAAGATACTAAACCTATCCTGATTGAACCGTCATTAGTGATTACAGATATATAAATGCATAAATCGTATTTGTTAACCATCACAATAAGAGAAATACAGTGTCAAGAAGAGCACAGTTTCATCAATATCTAAGTCCTCATCTATGATTACCTTTGGCGCTGAGATCTCATCGGTTTTGTCACACATCATCTTAAAACCTCCAAACTTTCTACCTTTTCATGATAAGGAAACTCAAATAAGATAACAAACATGAAATAGTAAATATAAAATGACAGACTCTCAAGTCTATAGCTTGTTGTTGCCAATTTAAGCCCATTTAAGTTTTCAAAAGGCCTAAATTATAGTTTATAAATACTAATCCAAGCTACAAAACAAAATATATATTCAAACAACATATATATTTTCACGAAGATTTTACCAAATCTTATGTATGTTTAAAATATGATTCTCTCACAAGATTCGGACCAGATCAGTTTTTTCATAAAAAAAAAAAAAGAATTACTCAGCTTTGGCTGCAACAGAGTTTGCAAAAGGAGAACCTGAATGGGTCTCGCAATTGCCATCCAGCAGCCATGTTGCCATTCCAAGCTGCTCGAATGTATTTTGACTCCAATCAGGCTGAATCATCATAGCCTCGTGAGGGTTTGCTTATTGTGAACCAGGAAAAAAGTGTTCCCTCCATAGATCACTCTTTGTCTCACTCTGAATATATTAAAAATAACTTGTGGAGAGAGGCAACAACCACTCCTTGTTACTCCCTCAGTCTCATTCTAGGAGTTTAAAAAGCAAATATCCCCAATTTTACTCAAGTTGTTGTATTTATAATAAGCCTTGGAAAGCTTTGATCAATACAAATTACAAGGGAAGAAATCAAAACATAAGATATACCGAATCCCCAAAATCAATTTCTAATGAGCTCAGTGTAAAGTGAATTCAACCAATTGAATCGGTCAACTGTAGATCTCAGGATGATGAAGAAGATTATCGATAAGTTTCAATTGATCTTGATCTAATTGCCATAAAGCAAAGATTGATAATCGATAAGCTGCCATAAAGCAAAGAGATAGACGTGTAGCAGACAAGAAGACTTGCACGTGGATAGCGCAAGTTAGCGTGCTAACATGAACTGTGGCGCCAAACTCCTTCTTTATACTTATTGTACAGTTTCGCTATTCATAATAAAGTTGGTTGTTTGATAGTTCGATACATTAAAAGCTTTTATTTCTCGACTGATTTAGGGGTGTAAGGATTTTAGTGAAACTAAATATCGAGTCTTCAAGTTTATAACTTTTCAATTTTGTATTGTTCGATAAAGAGATTTTTTATTTACCCAATAATCTATTTTGGATGTAGTTTTCAATAACATAACTTGAACTGGAATTCTAATATTGTAAAAAGTATATTTATAACTATGTTATTAAAATCTCCAAAATTAAATATAAAGTAATTATCCATTGAACGAAATATACAATTTACGTGCACACCAATATAGACCGGATGCCCCTCGCTACACGCAATACATAAAATACATAACGAATGGATTGATCATCACATGGGTTTTTACTAGTTTAATTAAATACATATTTGTATATATATATATATACATGTAAGATAAAGCTGTGATCAGACTTCAAATAAAAGCTAAATGAAAATAAATAATAAAACCAAAATAAAAATAAGGGATACAAAGCAAAATTGACAGACCAATCATGTTGCACACCAGACCATATTTCAAACCATTTTGATTTTCTTTTTCGTGCACACTAGCGGCAACAGTTGCGATGCCAGAACCACCGCCGGTCGAGCCATAATTGTTTCTCTTTTCTTACTGCACACCGCCAGCTACAGTCGCCATTCAGAAAGAAAATATCTCGCGAGCTCAGCTGTGACATTCGCGACAAAACGAGGTATACTATATTCACTACGTAACAAGTAAACGATAAATCGGTTAATTCGTAGTGCTTAAACG
>NW_027503785.1:0-27503 GCF_021521415.1 Bidens hawaiensis
ATCTGCAAACCCCATCGTCATATCCACTTCTTATGCATGCATCTGCACATTTGCTTTTCAAACATGGACCTGACCACTTTAAAAATCTACACATTTCATCAGGACGGACAACTATCTCTTCTTCTGCGACTATACCATATATGTACATGTCATATTACATTGCATTACATTACTTTACATACAGAGATACGACCATATAGACATAATACAAATTACTTCAACAAAGAAAAAGATTCATTCATTTTTAAATAGAAAAAGGTTTAGGAGTAAAATAAAATGATATAAATATAACGATTGTTGTATTTCTCTATTCTCTCGATCTCTCATAAAAGCAACATGAATGAATTAGTTTATATAAACTACGCATGTACACATAAAATAGACACATATGAAAGAAATACAAAATAAAAGAAAGGAAAGGAAAAGAAAAACTTACGTGTGGTGGCGATCATCAAAAGGTAAACCACAAAAAGTAAAGACTTCATTTTCTTTGCAAATACTAGATGTTTGAAATCAGGGTGTGATATTTTGTGATTTCTGTAGACAAACAATGACTTTATATATTTTTATTAGCTTATTGTGAATGCAATCGTATTTATAAAAAATCTCCCTATATAATAAAAGAAAACAAGATGACACATTTGTCCCCCTTATTAAAAGCCATGTAAGTGGTTCATAAAAGTATTTACGCGCAGATTAGTTTGTCATTCAAATAAAATAAAATTAAATTGCGAACATATTCCATTATAGGTTGGGGTATGACAATACGTCGTGCGGAAGACTTATTTGTTATTAATTGTTGCTAAATACCGCATCCGCATTGGATTTGATTTTTATTTATTATATAAGTACTTGTGATTACTCACTCAGCATGTGTTATTGACAAACTATATATTTTTACACGCATTGCAGGTATCGTTTTGGAATGATTAAAGTTTGAAGCTTGTAGAATTTTGGACTTAGGATATCAACCACAATAAAGACTAGTTTTTAATTGCTTTTAGTATTTTGTTTGGGTTATGAATTTGTTTTTTTTGTTTTTTTTGCTTTGAACGACGTAATTCAATTTTATGAAATAAAATAATTAGATATTGTCATTTTATTAATAGTGTCTTGTGGTATAATGAACAAGTCACGTCCCGTCATATTCCGTCGTAGGTTGGGGCGCGACAAAGGGTGTTTCCAACCAATTTCTCTACAAAATTAGATATTTTTTTGACCAAAATTTGTCAGAATATAATCGAACTTTCTGACCTTTTTTTTTGTTATGAGATTTAGTCGGAAACAGTTTATAGTAGTGATCACATAACCACCACCACCACTACTAGCATCTTGCTTGTAACTATTTTTTTCATAATAATTGAATTTGTTGGTCGTTCAAAATTTTTTTTGTTTAATTGCGACGATATTATTGACAAGGTCCTATACAATAACATGCATCCTCTTCGTTTTTAGAGGGCATGTGCCTTCGGCAAATCCCATCGCCATATCCGCTTCGAATGCATTCATTTGAACAATTGTCGTCAGGGCATGGCCCTGTCCACTTCAAGAAATAGCACATCCCGCCGTTGATGGCACCCTCTTCTTCTCCAACTATATATATACACACACATATTAATATCAAAGTTACTAGTATAGTTCGAAAAGGGTGACATGTAGAGATGTTGCTTTCAGAGCGACCAGACTTCAAAACAAACAAACAACATAAAAGAAGAACAGAAAGCCAGGATAACAAATAACAAAATTTCATTAGTTATACGTACCTGTAGCCATGAACATCAAAAGGCTGCAAAACACAAAAATTGCAAATGAAAACTTCATTTTTTTTTATTTCTTTGCTTTAAAGGAATACAAGCAAGTTTTGGTGATATTTTGTGCTTTCGGTAGACAAAAAAATGGCTCATATATAGTGTGAAATTGTGGAAGTAATCAGTGTGTTTTTCTTTGTTTTAAATGATTAATTAAGGGTTCTATTAGGGACACCTAATACGTCCTTATAGAGCTATACGGGGGACCTAGAATTCCCTTTAATTAATGAAATATCCGCCAATAATATAATATATATAATATGTTGTGATCAGTTATAATATTATTTTCTTGAAATATTATTAAGGTTTATAGGATTTTAATAATCCTAACTAAAGGCTGTTAGCTGATAATAATCTCAAATAATTTTATCTCTATTGATGGACCCAAATTTAAAAAAAAAATTCAACTCTCAGTGGTCCCCCGTTAATAAAACTTAACGCCGTTAAGTTTTTTTTTCCCCCTAATTTCACATTTTTAGGGCTTTTGATCAGAAAGTGGATACGAGTCGATCGATGTAAAACTTAGCTTGAAACGGTGCTCCAACGTGCTTGATTTTTGTTAATTGGAAGTTCAAACGCCCGAATTGAAGCCCTAATCAAAGCCATTTTGAGTATCGTTTCAAATTAAGTTTTACATCAATCGACTCGTATACTCATTTCGATCAAAAGCCCTAAAAATCAGTTTGAAATTATAAAATATAAAAAAAAAAACTTGACGCCTTTAAGATTTTTTAATTGGGGACCACTGAGAGTAGATTTTTAAAAATTTGAGATAACAATGAGGATAAACTCACTTGCAATTATTATTTGCCAATAGACTTTATTTATGACTATTAATATTCAATAAACCAGTAATTAATGCTCTTAATTTTTTTAAGTGATAAAAAAAACCATTGCATTTTACCCACTTAACTAATTCTACACTTAAGGTGTTAAATTTGAATAAAATTAAATGATAGTTGCAATTGAACTTTTAGTTCAATGGCATAGGGTGATGGTTAAGGCTTAGGATATTTGAGGTCTCAGGTTTGAAACCTGGCTCAATCGGGTTTCCCACAGTTGTGGGTTTCCTCCTTGATGGCGTTCTTGCGTGTGTCAGGCCTGAAGCATCAAAATAAATATGAATGGTTGACATCCCGTCTCATAAAAACTCACTCGTGTATTGGTAGTGGATCCAAATGCTATTTAAAAAAAGATGGTAGTCATTGACTGAAGACTTGTTGACTATTGTCATTTTTTTTAGAAACAAAACCATGGTCTAACCTTTGACTTGACAATGGTCAACTTGAACATTGACTATGATTTTTCCTTAATATGGTAGGCTCCTATAAGAGTCATATGGTGGCTCAAATACTAATCATATGCATTGTTATACAACTCGCATAACACACCTAAATACATATCGTAATATGTAGGGTCGGCCCTTGGGTCATTAAACTCGAGCAAAGGCTTACTTGAAGAAACGACACCGGAGAGATCCGATCCTGTTTCATGATATTCAATGCTTCTCGTTTTTATGGTATAGTAGTCGGTATCATAAATGTAGAATTTCGTGAATGGAGTGGATAAAACATAAATCAAGTTACAAGCAAATTATCAATTGCATCCAGCATTAAAATAAGCAGAATCATATTTGTTCACAAACTATCACCATTTACCACCTTACCTACAAAACAAATCAAAATCCACACAAAATCTAAATAACGTCTGAACGAACATCGATCAACCATCAAACCAGGAATCCTTTACTAGTAACCGGGCTTGAGAGAAGATCAAATGGTTTCCCGATGGCATCTTTTAGGATCGTAATCTGACCTTCTTTCAACAACACATCTTCATCAAGTGCTTCTACTTTCTTCTTCAGCATTCCAATTTCAGAACTCAACAGCATATTATTCTCACTATACTGCTTCACTTCTTCCCACATCATGTCACGTTCTTCTGACACTTTCGGTAAGATCCCATTAACGATCGATAGTTCTTTTTTGAATTCTTGTAAACTGTCTTGCAGCTGATATATGCTTTCATCTTTCTTGACTACCTATCAAATCATATAACAGCTAAACCACATAATAAGATGTGTTAGTTACTCTTGAGAAGTTATTATGGTCATAATATCATTACCTGGATTTCAAGATCTTTCATCTTGTGAGTAATGCAAGAAAGATTATCCATGGCGTTTTGCACTTCACATCTCAGAATATCATTTCCTCTAACAGCCGTTGCCAGCTCAGCCTCGAGTCGCTCTACATCCATCTCTTTTGAGTACAGTTTCTCTCGTAGCAAACTTGTCATTAAAGCTTCAGCTTTTAAATCAGATTTCACAAGATCCTACACAAGTTAAGCAAAATATTCAAAACCCTTGCAAATTGAATATTTTCATATATGCCCAACCAAAACTAAAAATATCATATATACCAACTTTAATGATATTTTACTTAATGACCATTCTACCCCTCCCTTTTTCATTTAGATTGTGATTGACGTCGACAATAAGCAGGAAAATCGAACCATAAAGACGGGCGTATATATGTAATGTACATGTTTTTGAAAAATAGGATTTTTCATTTTTTATTTGTAAGGGCATATGTGATATTTACCAAGTTCGTAGGGGAATACATGAAATTGCCCCATTTTAAAATAGAAAATAAGTTTGACCACAAGAACATGAAGTCAACTCTACCTCAGAACACTGTTCATATGAAGTTCCAGTGCAAGACTTTTCACGCTGCACATCCGATACTGTCTGCAAACTTCTTGTTAAACTTTTAGAACCCCTTTTAAATCCTTGAAGTTTCATATCACATTCCATAATAAATTGACTATCTAAGCCATTTTGTAATGCTCTTTCCTTAATGTTTTCAATTAACTTTTGACATAAGTGCATGCTATCATTAATCAAGCTCGTTCCTTGATTTTGCAAGCAATGAATACTATTCAACAGTTCTTGATCAAGCTTGAAACTTGAAAAGCCACCGTCTTTTGTATTTCCTTTTAAACGGTTTAGAAGGTTTATATTCTCGTGCCCAAGATTTTCAACCTCGAGCCTATATGACTCAACCTCCTTCCTTAAAGCTTGTTCAACTCCAGCTAACCTCAAAAGCTCGGTTTGCATCTTTGACTGTTGGTTTTGGTTAAAGTTCCTCACTTCTTTGTTAAACCCTTCGCGCAGACCTTCAATTGTTTTATCTTGTTCGTTTGTAGTTCGCAGGAGTCGTGCAACGGATTTATGCAATTCCTTGCATTCTTTATCTTTAGATTCAAAGTTCGTTTTACACAAATCTCTATCTTCTTCGGCTGCTATGTATTTATCTTTTAATTCTGAAAGATTTTGATTAAGTTTCTGATTCTCTTTGACTAGTTCATCCATCTTCATGGTCAAGTCTTTGACTTGTTTGCCCGAATGCTTAACTCTGCTTTGGTTATCCAACTCATTTTCTCCAAGCACCGAGACTTCCCTTTGAAGAGACACGTTTTGTTCTGCAAGCTCACGAACTCTTTCACGAAGCCTATGCTCTTCTGTTTTACATTTCTCGAGCTTCATTGACCACTCGGTTGACCTCCTATCTAACTCTTTCTCCAAAGTCAACTGCAATTCGTTTCGCTCTTTTTCTAGTTTACGTGTACGAGAATCCAATTCAGCCTTTAGTAATGTAATCTCATCAGCATCTTCTGACTCTTCATAATCCAAAACCTATTACAATCATCATCAAACCTGTAGTTCATTTCTTTAACGGGTCCATCTCGAGGTAAACAGTTTTGGGCCCCACCGTAGATATCTTCAAGTGTGATAGGAATATCATGGTCAAACTCCTTCGAGTCAACCCTAGGCAAAACACGGGACTGAGAAAGTCTTTCAACCACCTGTTTTGCTAGTTTTCTTGGAGATTCATGTGTCGCTGCATTCTCGACCCAGTCTCGTGTAGACATATAGAGTTTAGACTCTCGATTCGGGTCTCTAAAAGAATGTGACCTTGGTCTCTGAGTCGGACCACAACCAGTAGGTGATGCAGGTGCTGCATATTGCACACGTGGCGGTTTTTGCACAACACGTGAGCCGGTATTGATCGGTCTAGAAGTCAATTCTTGGTGTTGTTCACCATCAATGTATCGGTCTAAAACCTTATTTGAGCAATAAGATGAGCTTTCGGATGAAAGATTATCATTTCCAGCAAAAGTTAATTTTTCTGGTTTTGCTGCAGCATTTTGAAACCACTTTGACCTTGAAGGCCTTTCGGGTGTCATAGCTCGCCTGAACAACAAAAACACAGAATAAACAGTCAAAACCTGTAAGTCTAATGGTGGGTTGTAAAAAGTGGTTAAACAAGTCAAAAACGGGTTAGCCGGTCAACATGTTTAATTAAACAGGTTGATCTGTCAGCCTGTTGACCTAAACGGGTTAAATAGGTCAACCTAAACACGAACCAATCAATTAATAATTATAAACAGGACGACCCGAACACGGCCCATTTTTTAAGCAAGATAGTTATGCCAACCCAAATTTTTTTCGTGTCATGTTCAGGTCCTGTTTTAGATAGTGTGAGAAATTGTCACCCCTACTTGAAAGTCCCAAATAAGGTAATATGAAATTTTATAAGAAACGCAATAAAATGGAAAGCTGTTGATGCACAAAACTACAAAAGTTTCAGAATCAAATTTGAATCAGAAAGCATAACTAAAGAAAGTTAAAGAATGGTCTACCGTGAAGAACAAGAAGCGGTCTGCTTTTGAGAAATATTACTACTGCTACTACATGGAGAGTCAGTTTGAGTTCTGGGCAGCCTACCATCAAGAAAAGCACCAGAAGAATATGATCGGCTCCGTCTAAGAAACGGGCTGGTTTGATCCTGATTATGATCTTCATGTGTTGGCTTTTTGGATCGGGATTTACGGGCCCTAATAAGTCCATCCCCTATTGAATTATCTGAGTGCAGTTGCTTATCTTTCGATTGAGATGGTGCTTGATTGTTTGTTGCATTGTTAGATGTCGATGACTTGAAAAAGAAGAGTTTCTTCATATTTCTATCCTTTGTAGACTCTCAAATCATAAATCTAATAACAGAAATATCTGAAATTAAAAAAAAAAAAAGATTAGCAGGATAGTTAAATTCTGCTGATAAATGTAAGAAATATCTGAAATTAAAAAAAAAAGAAAAAAAAAAGATTAGCAGGATAGTTAAATTCTACTGATAAATGTATGAAATTTGACTTTCATCTCAACATAAATAAAAATAAATAAAAAAATAAAAATAAAAAAACAACTTGAAGATCTTTAAATAAAATAAACTGTTTTCTCTAAACCACTAATTCTCTCTAAGATCAAACAAGTCCGATAATTGATGTCAAAAAAATAGCCAAGTAATTAAATTCATACAAAGAATAATTAGGGCAAAATAAACATAATGTAAATACAATAAACAAAGATTAGTATATAGTTAAATTACAATGATAAATGTATGAAACTGGACTGTTTTACAACACTTTAATTAAATAAAAATAAAAAACTTAAAGATCTTTGATTAACATAGAAACAGGCTTTAAACCCTAAATAAATACCCAAAAGAAACTGTTTTCTCTAAACCCCTAATTCTCTCAAAAGTCCCAAAATTGATGTGTAAAATGTACCAATTAAAGGATCATACAGAGAAGAATTAGGGCAAAACGAAGACAATAATAATAAACACAATAAGATTAGAAGATGAGAACTTACGAAATCTAGTAGCCTGTATGTATACTAATACTAATATAATATATTGTTGGAAGCACTGATTAACGGTTGTACTTTATACAATACAAGAAGAAAGACGAATGAATGAATGAAGAATTCAAATTAATATGTAATAATAATAAAATATAAACAGTCACAATTAAATGAAAGTGATTAATAATTTGTTTATTACTTCACATAACCAGAATTCAAAATAATGATAGTAAATGAGCAATTAACATAAGTCTCGTTTTGGAATTTTAAAAGGTTAATTTACAATCAATCAATTATTAATAATCATATAATAATAACATAAGTAAATGCAATAAATAAATAAATAAAGCTAACAGAATTGTGGACGCACAAAATGCAGTGAGAGAGAAAAAGGAATGGTTTATGTTTTTGGAGTGAAAGAAAGAGAAAGATGAATTGTTTTAGTGGTTTTTTTTTCTTTTTATTATTATTATTATTTTAATCGGAAAATTTGAAAGTTGTGATTCGGCGGGGACGGCGACCGTGCTTTTCGGCGGGCACAGGCGTAGGACTTCTTGGTGTAACCTTTTTTTTTTTTTTCCTTTGTGTTTGGAAACTAGGATTAAAAGGAAAATATTAACCAAAAGAATTGATAAAACCGAACCCATAGAAACTAATAGTTGATGGTTTTTACGATCACTAGCTTGGTCTAGTGGTAAAAATGTATGTTTTATAACCAAATGGTTATGGGTTCTAGTCTCACTTAAGAATTGGATGAAAGATGGGGAAAAAAATGATTGTTCAAAAAAAAAAATCGATGATTCGGTTTTGTTTTCTTAACTGAAAATTATAGTTAGGTATCGGTTATGCCTCGTGCACAACAAAACAAAACTAGAGCTAACCGCATGATCGAGCCACATTGGACTTTTTTTAGAGATGCACAGGTCGGCTTTTATAGCCCAAACGAGCTCACGTTTGGCCGACATGAGTTAAAACTGTTTTTGTTCAATATTAAACTAGTGGTTCGATACAATTTTAAATTGGATTATCGTTAAACCAGTTTTGGGAGCGGTTTGGTTTAGCAGCTGGTTTCAGTCGGAAACCGGTTTTTTTTTTTTTACTTACGCTTTTTTATGATCTTTGTAATTGGATTTGAGACCCAAACCTATTATTTGAGTCGAAAGTCTTAGATTCAAGTTAATTAATTAGTGGTTAATAAATATTTTTGGTCAAAATTTTACAGTCTACTTTTAACCGATATGTTTATAAGCAAACAGTTTAAGCCCAAATGTAAATGAAGAGGTATGTACCCGCCTCAACACCAAGCAAGCCGGGTCAACCCGCAAGATAAAGACATTATGAAGGCACAAAGCCAAAACCCAGGCGCATGGCGCATACAAAACATGCTCAGGCATCATATGCTCGCGCATCACATATGCGCGCGGCGCATATCGCATGCTCTTGCACATCACATATGCTCGCGCGTCACAATTGCGCGTGGCGCACCAGCGCGCGGCGCATATCACACGCTCAAGCATATCACACATGCGCATGAAATATCTGCGCGTGAGAATAAAAAGAAGACTTCGCGCATCCTCAGGATGGGCGTATATCACACGTGCACATAATCAACCTCGTCCTTATCCAAATCAGGGTTAGGGCAACCTTGATTGTGCACGTCAGACAATCTTCTAGAAGGCATCTTTTTAAGGAGTAAGAATATGCTGATGTTGACAGCTGCCAAATGAAAGGTCGACAACTCAGCATGACACATGTGCTACCACATGATTACAACCAACGAGAAAGCGCCAGGTGTCCCAGAGGACACATGGCGCAGTGCGGTTGGAGGAGGCCAACGAGGCTGAGCCCAACCAGTGGAAACCCTAGCACTATAAATACAGCATCAACTCCACTTTGATGACAGATTCATTCACACTCAATCATTGACAGTTACAAGCAGTGATATCACATTCAATCATATTGAATCATATTCACTCACAGTCAGTTACAGAAAGACACACAGTCACATCATCAAGGGTATTCAGCGATTCAGCAATACTCTTGAGATTCACTTACATACAACATTATTATCTTCTCCAAAAGATACTGATTCTCACGCCGGAGGGTTACCCCAAAGAGGACCCCTCTGTCCCTTTCTGAGGGGTAAGTAACGGCGCTGTTCATTTTGTAGGTGGAAGAACTCGGATCCAGAAGAACCATCGGTGAAATAGTTTAATCACACCCGAGGAAAGTAGATCTGCTACCAGTGAGTAGATCCACGTTTCTTCAAGGGGAGACTCAGCACTAGCAGGAGCAGGACCAGAACCAGCGGCGCCGGCAGCTGGGCCAGGAGTATCATCAGCAACTGTTGTACCAGCTACAACTCCTATGAACAAATAAACAAGGAATGGTTTATGACTAAGTCCAAAAGGAAAAATTCAGAAGACAAATGTGCAACACTTACCTTGGCGCAACTCTGTTCGCGCGTCGAACATCGCCATAAAATTCATTCTACCCTTTTCAGAGGGTAGAACAGGGGACTTCGATGGAGTCCCCGGCGCAGCCGTAGCACCTTGTGGCGCCTGCGGCTGATCTGTTACCGTCGCCGGCTCTGCAATCATTCAAATAACCAACGGTTTAATAATAACTCAGTCAGATGAAGATAAGCAAAGTATACCTGTTGCAGGCGCGGCGCGGCTTCTCTCTTCAGCAGCGCGAACGGAGGAGGCGGCGGCACCATACCTCAAGTGGACAGGAGGTCTGCCCACTCTCACAGGCAGAGAACTTAAAGAAACCTTTGTGGTTTCCTTAGGTCTCTTCGTTTGAGCATGGGGATGAGCGACAGGGGTGTCCTCTTTCTTCTGTTTCTTATTGGCCCCTGCGCCAGATTTCCCCTTAGCTTTGCGCTTTAGTAGAGGCACCTCCTCTTCCTCCTCCTCCTCTTCCGCGAGCTCTAGCTCGTAGTTTTCAAGCGCATCTACAAAAACAAGCGACAGAACTGTTAATAAACTTGGGTATTCTAAAGGAATGAGCAGGATTGCGAAGGCTTACCAGGCGCGTCACCGTCAAAGTCAAAATCCAGATCCACTGGGATGAACATGTCATCGAAGCGATCCGGGAAACCAACCTCCCCAACGCCAAGTTCGACGGAGCCGCCCTCCACATGTTCATCATAAGCGGCAAGGATGTAATCCTTGGTGACTGCGCAAAGACAAGTTAAATGATATCAGCAAAAGAACGATGTTCGCGCAACAACAAAAAAAAAAAAAAAAAAAAAAAAAAAAAAAAAAAAAACAAAAACACTTACACAACCCGTCGACTTGGATAACGGGCTCAAGCGCGCTGTCGGCCCAGAGCCTGCTCATGCCGACCCCAACCAGCGCCTCCTCGCAAATTTTCTTCGCGGGGGATGGTTCGGCGGTCAGCTTTTTAACCCATGCGCCAGTTGGGTTCTTGAGGACATCCTCATCCGCAGGCGCAGAAGTGATAGAGCGCATGGTCATACGGATGGGGATCACACCGGCCTTAATGTAAAAAAACCTCTCAGACCAGTCATGAAGGCTCTTGAATGAAACAGTGGAGCACTTCACCTTCTGACTGCGAGGAATAAAAGAGATCCAATTGTCTTGGATCTTGGCCTTATAAAAATATTGAAAGCGCCGAGGAGTGGGTTCCTCGCGCTGGGATTTGCACATGAACTCAAAGTGAGTCACGCGCACGAGTCCAAACGGATGGACTTGGGATATGTGAATCCCATAGAACTTCAACAGTGCACCCACAAACCTTGTCATCGGGAGACGAAGGTTGCAGTGGGTGAAAAAGTGGCTATATAGGGATATATAGCCGGCAGGCGGGTCCGCCGCCGTTTGCCCGGACCTAGGCAACATGCAGCCAAACAGGGTGGGAAACCCCTGAGAGGCGATGAGGTTGTCGAGATCGGCCTGCTTCAATTTGCAGGGGATTTCATTCCACCTTTTGGTGGCCTTGGTCCTCCCTACTTCCTCCGATGTGGTTTCAACAACCTTCTTCCCCTTTCCTTTTTGCTTCAATGTCGACATCACCACAGATTTCACACGGCGTCTTCGAGAGGCAACGGAGGTGATTGAAGGGCTAGACGAGTATGAACTATCAGACATACAACTGTAATAGCCGATAATCGAGGATTCGAATCGATGTAAACACTCAAATCAGAATGTGAAAGCAGGAATTCGAATTTGAACAACAATAAAGATGAGGATACAAAATTTTCTAGGGGCCTGCTTTTATAGGACCAGGAGAGAGAAATGTGGCAGCTGATCGGATTCCACGCGCCCCCACTCGCAGGTGCAAGCCAACGAAGGAATGACACGTGTCCCTAACAGCTGTGTGAGGGGACATAAAATTGTAACCGACCTGCCACGGCACAGTGACGCGCCCCCACTCGCAGGTACTAACCAATGCGAGTGCAACACGTGTTCAGGACAGCTGTGAGGGGACGTGAAAGCCAACTGTAGCACCTCGAGCACACGAAACCTCTGACACGTTTACGGCGCACGTCACCACCAACCAACCACGTGTTTGGACCTTTGGTTTTCAACAAAGTGGATAGAACTTCGCGCGATGATGGAAACAACCAGGAAAACGACAAAACCCCCTATAAAAGGACAATTCAGTGAGTCTAATATCTATCTCACCACGCTCGCGCGAGATAAGACACACATTAGACTGGGGGGGCTTGAAGAGGTATGTACCCGCCTCAACACCAAGCAAGCCGGGTCAACCCGCAAGATAAAGACATTATGAAGGCACAAAGCCAAAACCCAGGCGCATGGCGCATACAAAACATGCTCAGGCATCATATGCTCGCGCATCACATATGCGCGCGGCGCATATCGCATGCTCTTGCACATCACATATGCTCGCGCGTCACAATTGCGCGTGGCGCACCAGCGCGCGGCGCATATCACACGCTCAAGCATATCACACCTGCGCATGAAATATCTGCGCGTGAGAATAAAAAGAAGACTTCGCGCATCCTCAGGATGGGCGTATATCACACGTGCACATAATCAACCTCGTCCTTATCCAAATCAGGGTTAGGGCAACCTTGATTGTGCACGTCAGACAATCTTCTAGAAGGCATCTTTTTAAGGAGTAAGAATATGCTGATGTTGACAGCTGCCAAATGAAAGGTCGACAACTCAGCATGACACATGTGCTACCACATGATTACAACCAACGAGAAAGCGCCAGGTGTCCCAGAGGACACATGGCGCAGTGCGGTTGGAGGAGGCCAACGAGGCTGAGCCCAACCAGTGGAAACCCTAGCACTATAAATACAGCATCAACTCCACTTTGATGACAGATTCATTCACACTCAATCATTGACAGTTACAAGCAGTGATATCACATTCAATCATATTGAATCATATTCACTCACAGTCAGTTACAGAAAGACACACAGTCACATCATCAAGGGTATTCAGCGATTCAGCAATACTCTTGAGATTCACTTACATACAACATTATTATCTTCTCCAAAAGATACTGATTCTCACGCCGGAGGGTTACCCCAAAGAGGACCCCTCTGTCCCTTTCTGAGGGGTAAGTAACGGCGCTGTTCATTTTGTAGGTGGAAGAACTCGGATCCAGAAGAACCATCGGTGAAATAGTTTAATCACACCCGAGGAAAGTAGATCTGCTACCAGTGAGTAGATCCACGTTTCTTCAGTAAACTAGAAAACTACCCATAAACTAATCAAAACCATACATTAAATTGAAAACCAAAATCAAACGATTTTCTAAAAGCGAAAAACCTAAATTATTAATTTTTTTTCTTTTGAAATCCATAGCCGATCCAAACATAACATGCACACCAATTAGAGTCCAAAATATATAAACATCTATAATATACACCTTTTTATTTCTTAAACTTAACAAACGGTGTGTTTATACTTTATAGCTTAGGATAGACTAAGACTATGTATGTTACACATTAGAGTTAGGATATCCTAGATTAAAAATATTTCATAAGAGATATCCAGAAGCAAAGAAATTTTTGGTGTTTGGTATGTGTAGGGGTATGGTATTAAACCCGGTTTTACGACCCTAAATTTATTATATTTGGCTTATTTTATTATATGGACTAATACAATGTTATTGGGCTGAGGGGGTTTTGTGGAGGTAACCCTAATTGGGCCTAGGCCCATTAGGGTACCATGATGGTGGCCATGAGGCTCTCTATATAAGGAGGTCTTCACCTCCTTATTAAAGGCCATGCTCAGTAACTGCCACCACCAGTTTTTTGTGTCTGCGAACAAGGGATCCTCGAGATCATCTTAGCGGTCGCCTCCACACCCCCGAAAAACCATCGCAGGTCACGAGCAGCCGGGAAGAGAAGATCAGACGCGGTTCGTTCATCTCAAAATCCGTGGAAACATCGTCATGGATCAGGTCAGATTCATTTCATGTTTCGACAGTCTTGAAAGGATCTAGGCCCTATGACAAATGTCGGGTTTGTTTTAAACCTTGTTATATGTGACAATAAATATCATGTGAATTTGTCAAACATAGAATATGAAATTTTAATGATATTTTAATTATATCCGGCAACTTCATTTTAAGGCAAATTTTCAAAACTTTACCTACAATGGGACACCTTAAAAGACTTAAAGTTGCAAAGTGCCAAAGTCAATGACAAATATATATATTGTAAGGATGTATCAAATGTCAAGAGACCCACCACCTACACTTTCATAAAAAGAAGTGTATATTGTAAATTTATACATTGTTAAATTTTAATGAAAGTTATAGTCGTTGCTTTATATCTTTGTTATTTTTAATTTGACATAAAAGAGAAAAAGAAAACATTAAATACAATAAGGATTTTGAAAAATATTTGGGGTTGTAAATTGTAATTAGCTCGATAAAAACCCCCAACATAGTTCGATTCCTCTTGTGGTGACCAAGCACATGCAAATACAAGACAATTAGCTGCATCCGCTCTGGATTTTAGTTTAATCCAAGAAACTATATTTTCTTTGACACCTTTTTAATTCAACTACAACTTAAGATAATATATGCCGGCATTGCTTACGCATAAAAGTGACATGAATTTTTATCCTTTATTGCTGGCGTATATTTTATTCTTTTTCTTCAATTTTTGCTACAAAGGAATTGTAACCATCCCTACAACTAGGCCCGCCCCCAAAAATCTTTAAAAATTCGAGGGTCTGGGGCGTGTAAAGAACGAGCCTCTAAAATATAGCACAATAACTCTTATATGAAAAGTCAATAATACGATGATAATTGTAGTAACCATAAACAAAACATAAGAATCTACTTGGGGTATCTATAGGTTTTTTTCCTCTCTTTGTATTATTCCCAAGGTGAAAAATGGTGAGAAAGTTCAAGCTCCAAATGTAGTTCAAAGTAAAAGAAAAAAAAAGTATTTTGACTTGAAGCTGTTACAAAAAAAGTAAATACAACAAAAATGGGTTTCAAAACTAGATTCGGTTCCTGACTTCCGGTTATGAAGGGTGGGCCTAATTTGGCCCAATCAAATGTTACTGCTTCATTAAATTTGGTGGATCACAAACAGTTATGAAAGCCCATGTTTCTCTGACCAACACCGTTTAACAAGCGTCTGGCCCAATTGGTTCTTCTATTGATGGGCTACCTTGTTCGGCCCAAATGCAACCTGCGGATTCAGGTAAGTATGCTCATATTAATTTGATTGTGGGCTCGGGTTTGGGTAATTTTGGGCCTAGTATTGGCCCAATATTGGAACCGGTTGTGAATGATAAGAAACAAAAGGGTGTCACTGTTTTGCAATTGAATAAGTTTAATGTTTGAGAGAATTACATAAATTATCCTTTATCTTTCATCCAAATTTCACTCGTGGTCCCTCATCTTCAAAATTGATTTTTTTGTCTTTACGTTTCAAAATCCAACAGCGTTTGTCTTTTTCGCCTAACCCGGTTAGATTTCTCGTTAAGTCAGATCATGTGCCTTGCACATGACGTTAGGGCAATTTAGTCAATTTACCTATTTAACTAATAAAAAAATTAATATATATTTATATTCTCTCTCTTGTTCTTCTTCCATAACCACAAAGCTTTCCGGCAACAACCACCAAGCTCTTCGGCAGCCACCACCGCCCCCGTCTTCTCCGACAAAGAAAACCACCTCCACTCCCACCGGAAACCGTCGTCTTCAACCTGTTAGTTTTATGGCAAACAAAATACATCAGTGCACTGGAAATGAGAAATTGGAAGAGGATCAGGGAGGTTTATGGCTAGATCTGCAGATTCAAACAATTTGAAAAGTGAAGATGTGATTGACGATAAATAGGATTTAAATAGTACTAAAAGCAAATCTACAGGCAATGGCGAGTTAAGTTACGGCGGGCGTACCTTCTCCGAATAAAATGAAAATGAGATCTGAAAGGGGTGGTGGTGGTTTCACGGCGGTGGTGATTTCACAGCGGTGGCGGATGGTTTCGATTGCTTCTTGTTTGGTGTAATCGTATAAACGATAACACGAAGGAAAAGAAAGAAATGCAAGCAAGAGAGAAATTTTATTGCTCTGAAATCAAAGTTACATACAAATGAAAGCAAACCACCTATATATACAAATACATATGCGCCGCATATGTAACATATATGCTCACCCCCCCCCCCCTTAAGTTGGAGGTTGAGAAAACCCCAACTTGCGCAATAGCTCATGAAAATGAGGCCATGGCAAGCTTTTCGTAAACAAATCCGCAAGTTGATCAGCAGTCTTCGTATGCATGAGATTAATGAGACCTTTCTGTAATTTTTCGCGAACAAAATGACAATCAATCTCTATATGCTTTGTTCGCTCATGAAAGACCGGATTCTTGGCAATGTAAATTGCAGCTTGACTGTCACACTTGAGGGTAACTGGAGTAATGTTAGGAACATTAAACTCAGTATGAAGACGAGTTAACCATGCAAGCTCAGCTGTAACACGACGAAGTGAGCGATACTAAGCTCCAGCAGAACTCAAGGAAATAGTGGGTTGTTTATTGGATTTCCAAGAAATAGGAGAACCACCAAGAGAAACATAAAACCCACTGACCGATCTACTTGTATTAGGACAGGCCGCCCAATCCGAATCACAGAAAGCCTGTAATTCAAAAGAATGATTATTGTTGAAAAATAAGCCTTGAGATAAAGTACCCTTTACTAAGAAAGAGCATGAAGAGCCGCATTCCAATGAGGAGGCACAATTGGTGAAAGATTGAAGAAATTTTGACTGTTGAAAACCCGAGAAAGTGACAAAAGAGATGAAAAAGAAGGAAATTATGTAAGAAATGAGAAGAAAATCAGCTGAAAAGGAGTAACAACCTGAATATATTGATCAAAACATCAATAATCCAGAGAAAACGGTTGATAAAGAAAGAAAAACTGGAGAAAGGGATGAAAAACCAGTTTAAATTGAAGAGAATGCCTTAATAACCATGCTCTGATACCATGTAATCGTATAAACGATAACACGAAGGAAAAAAAAAAGAAATGCAGGCAAGAGAGAAATTTTATTGCTCTGAAATCAAAGTTACATACAAATGAAAGCAAACCATCTGTATATACAAATACATATGCACCGCATATGTTGAGTAAACATATGCGCCGCATATGTAATATATGCACTCACATTTGGTCGGAAACCTGCAACTTGTGACGTTTGTTATTTTTTAAAAACCCGAAAACCCGACCGTCCTTAAATTATCGGTTGTAAAGTTCTATGAGTTTAATAAAGTTTGTAAGAATCCTTACACATTATTTCATTTTATTAAAGCTTGAATTTATATTAAACCCATAACCAACTTTAATCTTTCCAACAAGTCACGATTATTTTAGTCCACTCATTTAATAGCCATTTCAACTTAGTTGACTCCAAATCCTATATTTATCACTAATCAGTTTTGCATTATTGCTTTGACCAGAATAATGATAAAAAAAATATATAGGAAACCGACCCTAAATAGTAAATCCTTCAATTCAATCCGTTATACCATATTATATGACAATCAAAACTTATATACTCAATCCTTAAATCATATTAAACCTGATTATTTGCAACCAAACATAATAGTTATAAGTAAATATAATAAACTATATAGAATAAAGAATATATATGTTTTTTTGTTAAATGTCATATTTAAATGGAAACTAAAAACTTATTTTGAATTAGTTATGTTACCGTGAGTGTAATATTAACTTGGTCAAAGTTTTTTTTTTCAAACTTTTATTTTATCATTGGTTGCAATTTTGGTAACCATAATTGGCTCCATGTTTGCCGACAATTATTATTATTACTAATTTATTATTATTAGTTTTTCATCAATTATTCCCTATAATAGTAATTATATCTTAATGGATGTTTATTTAAAGCCTCACCCTTCTATCATTTTATTTATAACGGTGAAGCCACATTAGAGATCAAAATTTCTAGTCAAACGTACTCTGCAATATAAGGTCACCACTTTATTCAAGACATGGAAACTCTAGCTCGTCTATCTCCATCTGTTCGTTAACATTTCATGATAATTCGTTGTGTCGAAATGTCCGACTCGTCTATTGCTCATTTCAATATCAACTTCATATTCATGTGAGTTTTTCATAACCTCTTTTGAAAGCTTTTAATATTTTTGGGGTGTAGCATGTCACAAGTTTTATTTCGTTAGTTACGTGCTTGTTTACAAACCGATTCACATTTATCGTACATGTTAATATTATTCTTGCATATTGTTTGTGATTATACGCGAATTATCTGCAACGTGTTTACTGCTTTTATGGTGGAAGTTACGCAAACGCATACATATAGTGGGAGGGTCCAACGGGACGTACCTGCGCCGTCTAACGTTACGACTTCGGTTGTTTACGTAAGGTGGTTCTCATTTCCCCGACTTCTACGGCTTCGGCTAAATGAACGGGAGGACGACAATATTTGATTTCATTTACGTTACGTTTGAATATTTATTGCATGATGATCGTTGAATTGCGCATTTTATATATATTTATATACGCAAAAACTTATGAAAACTCACCAACATGTGTTGTTGACAAAATATATTATTTTAAACGTGTAGTAGGTTGATACGATGAAGTGCCTGGACAAGAAAACTAGTTATACCTTAGGATTATTTCAATGAATAATATTTGTTTTAGATGTAATGTTGTTTGTCTCATTATCAAACTATTTGTGTACTTGCAAAACTATGGAATAAAATAAATATACTGTCACTATTAATAGTGTTACAAACTTATGAGTGATTGCACCTGGGCGTATTCAGCTTAAAGCCGGGGTGTTACACAACTCGTCGGTGCTACAGGTGGGGGTAATTTCAATGGGGAAATCGTAGCCGGTTTTGGCCATTCCGGCGAATGAGACTTGCGTCAGGAGTGTAATCCGGCAATCGTTCAGATTTAATGTCTTGCCGTGGCCGCCGTCGGAACAACGACGACCAGTCACAATTTAATCCGGTAATTGTCCTGCGTGGCGATGGCGTAGATAGAGGATTCGAGCTGTATTACGACGACGGAGCAGGCTCCGGTCTATAGCCGTTACCGGCGACGATGTCGGAGTTTCTAATGGGATATGGATTCGATAGGTTACTCCTTCTGATACTTAATTACCCATCGTTCATTGTCTTCCGGCCACATTGTATTTCACGACGATGGTTGTTTCACGGCGGTGGTGGGTTCTGTTTGTTTGTGGCAGTGGTGGTGTGGGGTTGGGGGTGATGCAGATGAGAGAGAGAGAGATGTTTTGTTTTTTTATTTATTAAAACATGTAAATTAACCAATTTGCCCTCATGTGCAAGGCAAACGCCCTGACTTAACGAGAAAATCTAACCGGCTAGACGAAAAGGACAAACGCTGTTGGGTTTTGAAACGTAAAGGAGAAAAAAAAATCAATTTTGAAGATGAAGGACCACGAATAAATTTGGGTGAAAGATAAAGGACAATTTCTGCAATTATGTTTTAATGTTGTAGATGATCTTGATTCCTGAGGAAAGTATAGATGACTATTATGACGATGACATTGGTATATGAGAAAGCAAATGGGTTACTGCCAACAAATTCTATGACTCAAATATGGAACCTTTAGAGGATGTGATGAAGGTCTCAAGGGTTTAAAATGTAAGAGTTAATAAAAGATGACGATGAAGTGAAATTTGAACGCAATAAAAACAAAATATTTATGAAATATGGTAAATAACTTTCGGTCTTAGTTTGCTGTTTTAGTATGTTTGGTTGTGTTATGTAGTTTGGTTTGGTTTTGAGGTCTAGGCTCCTTCATGATTCATATCTAAGGGGTTGTATATGCTCTTTAGTATGTACCTGATTTTTATATCTTTTTTAATGGAAGTTTGCCATAGCTTCGGCCATTTTTCCACACACACATATATATAAAGCTATGCATGTCACTGTTATATGTTCGTAGACTCGCATGAAAATATTAAGGATCCAGGTTTCCAATGGTCCCTTAGACTAGCGTAGTGACTTGATCATGACCTAATGGGACTCACCTTGAGGCATCAAAATATGCAATTGTCATTCAACAATATGTAGTAGACTTCACATCTCTATGTCTAAACGATCATTAAGTCACTGACCCACCCGATTATTCCTGATCCCCCGAGCATGAAACCGTGGGGTGCCAGTCCCTAAAAGAAAGCTCATACATGGTATTTGGTCGGTTAAATTAACTAAGTTATTCGGTTATGCTTATAACAATATAAATAGAAAAATAGGAACGGTGGAGATACACCCACCGTAGCCATCAAGACTCCAACAAAGATCTCTCAAACACCTCAGATCTCAAACAATCCAAATCCACCCCCAAATTCAAATCTTCTCCATCGTCCGCCGTCCGATCCGACTCTCTCTTTACCTTACCCGCCAAATCCACTCCCTCCAATTTTCTCTCTCCACAAGTAACCCCCAAAACCCCAACCTTCTTATTTATACTCTCTAATTTTATTATGTTAATTATTAATTAACTAATGTTTTACATGATTCTGTTAACTGGTTTAGGGTTTGTTGATGGCGGATGCTCCTGGTAGTCCGGCCGACAGCGGCGGTGACCAGAGTCCTCGCTCCAATTCCAACATCCGGGAACAGGACCGGTTTCTTCCGATTGCCAACATAAGCCGGATTATGAAGAAGGCGCTTCCGGCTAACGGGAAGATAGCTAAAGACGCTAAAGATACTGTTCAGGAATGCGTTTCTGAGTTCATCAGTTTCGTCACTAGTGAGTACGTATTACATTTGTTTTGCAAGTTTATACGGTGAACGTTTTGCTTTAATGTATTGATTTTTATTGTTTTGGAAACCCGGATATAAAAGTATAAAACTAGTTGTTGTTGTTGTTATTATTATTTCAGTATTGTAGTTATTTAATGATATTGCTGTAGTCTGTTGTTGTCTAGATGAGGTTATTTTCAATTATTGTTGAATGAAGAAATTAGTGACATAACTTAATGCGGAAATTGAGGCGAAGCTTGATTTACTCGTTTTAGGACAAAATTGGAAATAGTAAAAATTTTGGGGAAGTTGAATAGAGAGTAAACGAACCGAGGCTCAAGCTTGGCTCATAAGACATTTTTCCAAGCTCGGGCTTGACTTGTTTATTATTAATTAATTGACGTTTATACATTTTTAATTATATGTATATATTTTGACAAAAACTTTAAACGAGTCTAAGCTCCGCTCGAGCTTGTGTGGTACCTTAAATATGCCAAAGCTCGGCTATGCAGTGTGAAATTAACATAAAGAAATTCAAAAGAGGTAAAACTTAAAAAAAACACAAGACTGGTTAAGGTTTGACGAGCCTAAACGAGCTTCTCATACAGGCTTGGTAGCTAAACGAGCTTTATATGACGCTCAGGCTCGTTTGCACCACTAAAGTTGATGAAAATGAAGCCTTAATTGACAGAACTCAGGTTAAACAGCTGGGCCAATCCGTCTATGTATGGCTGGTCAAGCATTTTTGTCTGTTACTTATGGGCCCGCTACTTCACTTGTAACTTATGTTTTACAATTTTGAGTTTGAGCTTTTATTGGTTATGTTTTCATCTGTCTAGCTAGTCCAAGTAAAAGTCTGCCTATTTTTAGATCAGCTCCTTATCACAAATGCACGCAAATTTGAATGATTAATTGTGCACTCGGTGTTTTGGAAATAGCAGTTGAGAAATTTGAAGTGTTTTAGGCTTTTAGCTACTGTAAATTAAGAATCTTTTTGGCAGTACAGCAAATATAATTAGCACATGTTTACTGATTTATGAATGATTTGTGAATTAGGGCTAGTGACAAGTGTCTGAAGGAGAAGAGGAAGACAATTAACGGTGATGATTTGCTCTGGGCAATGGCTACATTAGGGTTTGAAGATTATATCGAGCCCCTCAAAGGTTATCTGTCTAGATACAGAGAGGTACATCATATTCTTGTTAAATATTGCTTTTTCTTGATTCAGATTTTATATATTTTAAAAAAAAGTTCCCTTTTTTTTCTGTTCTTTTTTTTTTTATGTTGGACGCTTACATGGAATATTCATCTACACAGTTAGAGGTACGGTATTCGCTTGACACACTTATAACCGAACTCACTATAATATAACTACGATTATGGTTATGTTTGTTATATGATAAATTAGCTAACATATTACTATGATTATCGTTATTATTATGCTACTTAGGGTGATACAAAGGGATCTGGCAAGAAAGATACAGTTGGATCTCAGGTTGTTCCAAATGCACAGGTATATAACTGAATAATATCTGACTGGTTTTTGTGGTTCTTCCCAATTTCTTTATTTTGCATTGTTGTATGAATTTGCAGTACACACATCAAGGGTCTTATACACAAGGCATGAACTATCTGAATTCGCATGTTTGATCTTTCAAGTAATATCTCTATTCTCTCTTGCTTAATATTATCAGGTTTGAACATTTATAACTTTCAATTTACATAGCCCTTGTGTATAAAATATGCAGCCCGAGGGGACATGATGGTGGGAATTTGAGCTTCTTCTTTACTGATTCATTGTTTGCTATTAGATGGTCAGTAAGCGAGTAAGCAGTAACACGTGTTCAATTTGATTGCTATGTTGTTAAAATCTGCGGGCTTTTCAAACTTTGCATATTTAGTTATTCTAAATTAAAGTTTGCCGCGAAGGCAAATTGATGTAAATTATGTAATAACAATTTACACGTGGAGGAATGTGATTTGTTGGCTTTTGGCTTTAAACTTTAGGTGGGAAGGTGTGAACGGGTCAATTTACGTTTCAAACCGAACCCTAAACCGATGTTTTGTTTTAGAAAACTGTTTGGTTTGGGCTTATGTTTTTTCATAAAAGTTTTGTTTCATTTTAGGTGTCACGTTATTGCTTGAATTGTGGGCCTAAAAAAATTGGACTGAAATAATGAGTTTTCAAAATTTCAGGCCTAAAATTTTTGTTATCTACCTATTAATGAATTTGGGCTTTAACCAAAGATAATGAATTTGGGTTATAAATCCAATAAAAACATTTAAACAAGTTCGTGCGTTTTAACGTCATAGCGAGGCATAACCGAAACTGAACCGTAATTTCCGGTTTACAAATAAAACAGCCAAAGTGCCAAACTGTTGGTTATTAGTTTGGATTCGAGCTCAAAATTTTAGGCCTAAATTTTTGTTATCCAGTGTTAATGAATTTGGGCTTTGGCTCAAGATAGTGAATTTGGGACCTTGGGTTAAAATCTAATAATAAGCATTCAAATAAGTCTGATACAATGGTATTCCGTTTTTGAGTGAGGCATAACTGAAAACTGAACCACAATTTTTGGCTTTCGATGAACATATCTAAACTGTAGTTTATAGTTTAGATCGGTTATTTCAGTTTGGTTTTTTCGATGTTATCCGTTTGGGGTTGGTTTAATAGAGTTTTTATCTCCTTTGGGTGGCTGCTTCAATAATTAGTGGTGACATTTATGTGAAGGTGATACAAAGGGATCTGGCAAGAAAGATAAAACAAAGGGATCTGGCAAGAAAGATAAAACAAAGATAAAACAAAGAACCATAATATTATGATTATCGTTATTATTATGCTACTTAGGGTGATACAAAGGGATCTGGCAAGAAAGATACAGTTGGATCTCAGGTTGTTCCAAATGCACAGGTATATAACTGAATAATATCTGACTGGTTTTTGTGGTTCTTCCCAATTTCTTTATTTTGCAATTGTCATGGTTTTTGTGGTTCTTCCCAATTTCATTTATGTGAAGGTGATGTCAAAATTTGTCAATTGTCATGGTTGAAACGGAAGAGACATCACGCGAGATGCACGTGACAGACATGGTATGACACGTTAAATGCACGTGCGTAGTCATCATGGTCACAAGTCACAACTGAAAAGTAGTTTATTAAACCTCTCATGCGGCTGTGAGGCTGTCACAACTTACAATCACTTGCCTTTTGAGATATTATTTTGATGAGTAAAGTACACAAACAGAACATCATTTTTTAACGGGAAAATTCTCAAAATAAGTATTTGTAAAAATAAATTTCTAGTTTTAGATATTATTTGTAAAAAATTTCAAAAATAGGTATCATAAACTAGTCGTAACGAGTAGTTTATAGAAACAATCCGAACTTGCCACGTGTTCTTAAACTAACCGTAACGAGCACGTTCACCAATCATTTACTCGTTACGACTAAATAAGTTTCATGCCTCGTAATCAACACCCATGAGTAATTCATAAGCCTTTAGTCGCGACGAGTAGATTATAAGGTTAAACTAGTCGTGACGAGTTGACTATTAATAAACTGCTCGTGTAGGGAATGTAAACCGAGTAAACTAGTCGTCGTGACTAAAGAACTTTTAAATAACTCGTGGGCGTTGATTACGAGGCATGAAACTTATTTAGTCGTGACAAGTAAATGATTGGTGAATGTGCTCGTTAGGGTTTAAGGGCACGTGGCAATGCTTAATTGGTTCTACAAACTACTCGTTACGACTAGTTTATAATACCTATTTCTGGATTTTTTTACAAATGATACCTAAACTAGATATTTGTTTTCATAAATGTTTATTTTGGGAATTTTCCCTTTTTTAACTTCTCTTTCTTTTATTCTTAAGAGTATGCATATATTAGTGTAAATGAAACGATTGTAACTGATCTCGCGGTCATCAAAACGACAATCTACAATCTCACGGTCTAGTGCCGAAGTGGAATACCAGGATCGCTTATGCAGTTGCCAAAACTACATGGTTGTGTAATCTTTTAGTTGAATTGAATGCACCTTTGACCAAGGCAGCCATAGTTTATTGTGACAACATTTCGTTGTTTACTTGTCCCAAAATCATGTCCAGCGTCAACGAACAAATCATGTTGAAATTGATATTCATTTTGTCCGAGAAAAGGTTTGGCTTGGCCATGTCCGCATTCTTCATGTGCCATATGCGCTTTAGTAGCTAGCATTTTACCAAAGGCCTGTTCTGTCAGCTATTCGAGTCATTTTAAGCCAGTTTGAGCATTCGTCCATCTTTGTAGGGGAACAGTCTATGTGTGTGTAAATGATTATAATTGACTAGTTTGAGACTCGTGTATTACACGGGAAATTAATAAAAATTATAATATTTAAACATTAAGCAAAATACAATCAATAACACATAACACAATTATCATATATTATTAATACAATACAACTTACATTAAAATTACAGGAATTACAAAACATACATTACGCAACTATTTTTACAAATTAGAAAAAATTTCCTTGTACACTACATTTGTAGTTGTATTGGTCAGATTAACCTTGTTTATCAAGAATCAGAATCTTTAGCCCACACATGTTTGTAACTCTTGACAAGACGGCATATAGTTGTCCATGTGAGAACATAGTTTCTTTCAAGTACAAACCAACCCTAGATAATGATTGACCTTGGCTTTTGTTTATGGTCGTTGCAAAACATATTGCAAGAGGAAACTGTCGTCTTTGAAACTTATATGCTATTTCATTGTCTGTTGGAGTCAGTGGTGATCTATGGATTAAAACTCTATGTCCAATGTTAGTTCCAGAAATAATTTTTGCTTCAACTATACGAGTACCTAAAGATATAATTTGTAGTCGAGTACCGTTACATAAGCCTTCTTTCTGGTTAAGATGTCTAACGAGCATAACCTGAACACGCGTTTGAACCTGATATTACAAAAAACCGTTTTGTAGTTATAAACCATCGGGTTAGGACCGGTTTGGAGTTTTTTTTAGCTAAAACCGGTTTAAACCCGATATTTTGGAACCGGTTAGACAAAAAAAAGGTTTCATCCGGTTTAAAACCCATTTGTAGCTCAAAACTAATTTATAACTCACATATCATATCCATTTATAGCTCATTAACCGTTCCATGTAATGCCCCATTGAAAAATCAATTTATTGTAAAGGAAAATACGATTGTGATTATAATAATGATATTAACAATTGCTTATGTTACAATAAGAAAGATATTTTGGAACCGGTTAGTCAAAAACAGGTTTAACCCGGTTTAAAACCCGCCCGTTTATATACGTCAGCTTCAAAACTAATTTATAGCTCACATATCATATACATTTATAGCTCATTACCCATTCCATGTAATGCCCGGTTGAAATTTGAAAATCAGTTTATTGTAAAGGAAAATTGGAAATATCAACTGGAAATCAATATATGGTAATTAGCTCCGGCCATAATGGCAGTATCAATACATAGATACCAACACTGATCGGATAATATCAATTGACGTAAGTGTTGGTTGACATACGTGAAGACCCAAATCTATTGGTAGCATATGGTAAGTAAAAGATTCTTGGTAAATGCTTTAGCTGACAGTTTTCTCAAGGTTATAAAAAAAGATGATGATATATACAATCTGTCAAAACTTCTTTATAAAATATAGGTCTTTAAAGTGTAAAGAACCGGTCGTTTAATGAACTGCTCGGGTTTAAACGAACCGAAACCGGTTTGTGCACCTCTAGTAACAAATGTGTCAACTACTATTTAAAACGGAAGCGGTATATAGCAAATGTTGTTTAATAATTTATTGTTGTTGTATAATAAAGGAAAATAACTTAAAATGAAAAGTGACATACCTTTACACTAAATGTGTCAACGGACGCACCAACAGTAATGAAGTCGGATTCTTGATGCTATTTAATGAATTAAACAAACAAATTTAAGTAAGACTAAATAAATCAAAATATCAATTGATTTGAAATTGGAAATAATTCTTTATTAAAAAGTGTTGATTGGCCATGGAAAGTTTAAATATCAATTGAAAACGTGTTGGTTTACCATTCTTTTAGGCAATTAGCAAACTAAGGATATGGTAATAATAAGTTATTGACGAAAATAAAAGATCCTTCCTTTTGAAAATTAAAGTTGAAATCCAAGCATTAGTGAAAAATAATTAAATAGAAAAAATTCCAAAAAGTTAAATCCCCATAGAAAAATTCCAAGTAGAACAAATCTAGATTTTAATTAAAACAGATAAACTTTATTTTAAAAGATAAACATTTTTAGTCATCGGTATGCTTTGACTTTTGAACAGTTATTAAGTCAAATTCGATACAAGTTACAATCTTAAAAGTTAATAAAATATAATTGCTAATATATTAAATGCATAATTAAATTAAATTTATTTATCTAATGAATATGTGTTAGAAAAAAAGGGAGTCATAAAAGTATGACAAGTGGCAAAATATGATACTCTTTTTTATTAGAGTAGTAAGATTTGGTTTCCTTATGTATTTTCACACTATATAACTATACAAGGGGGACATTGTTTTCGAAAACATGACTAGAAAATGAGAAATCATTATGATATCATGACAATTGTTAGTATAGTGGTTTTAACATACAAGGGGTTAAAACATTATGATATCATGACAATTTATTTATCTAATGAATATGGGTTATAAAAAAAGGGAGTCATAAGAATATGACAAGTGACAAAATATGACACTCTTTTTTATTAGAGAAGAATGTGTT
>NW_027503786.1:0-28866 GCF_021521415.1 Bidens hawaiensis
AGTATGATCTTTTTTCTAATCAAGTCCATAAAAATTAAGTTCTTTGAAAACAAACTATATATGATGTAAAATAAGTTATAGTACTTTGAATAAGTAGCTTTCTTATTTCTTCAGTTTCTGATTAATAGCTTGTATTATGTTGCTAGACAACATAAATGTTAACGTTGTAACCAAGATGTTAGTGGCTTACATATTCTGGCAGATACTGCATATCTGATGACAGTGTAAGATCAGTATTTCTCCTGCAGCTAATAATTTCAAGAACCACAACTCCAAAGCTGTATATGTCGGCTTTTTCGGACAATTCACCTCTGATGGCATATTCAGAGGGCTGTATAACCTCTACACATGACAGAATTCATAACAGTTATTATTATTATTACTACTACTTTTGCTAATCTTTTAAAAATAATAAGACTTACAACGTTCCCGCGAATGTGGTGCTGATATAAGCTTGATCCTCAGGGAAGAATCTTGCCAGACCGAAATCCCCAATCTTTGGCTGAAAATTCCCATCAAGTAAAATATTGCTGGCTTTAATATCTCTATGAACAATCCTGATGTGTGATTCTTCATGTAAGTACTGCAAACCGCGAGCTATACCCAAAATAATTTGGAATCGAGTTTTCCAATTCAGATACTGGTTGCTTTCCGCCTGCTTATACAGTCAACAAGAACATAACACAAATCTATTAAGATTTTAAAAACGGAGTTTAAGGTATATTAGACTATATATATACCATGTATAATACGGTCTAAACTCCTGTTTTTCATGTATTCGTATACCAGTACCCCTTTGTGGTCCCTCGCAGCAGCAACCTAGAAGGCGAACAAGGTTCTTGTGTTGTATGCTTGTGATCATCCTCACTTCCGCAAGAAACTCTGCTTCACCTTGATGGGATTTCTCAAAAGAGAGTTTTTTTATAGCTACCAACCTCCCATCTTGTAATTTACCCTATAAAAACCAAATTAATTTATGTATATGTATATTAATCAGATATTGATCAACAAAGATTTAGACGTAGCATACTCGATAAACCGGCCCAAATCCACCTTTGCCTAGAAGATTACACTCGTGGAAATGCTTAGACGCCTCCTTTAATGTCCGAAAGCTAAAGTAGGCTTATTGTCTCAAGTTTCCCACTAAAATATTTTTTTGCAGCTGCATTTCATAAAAGTTTTAGTCAACCAATATGAAGTAGAGCATACGAACTATAATGAGATACAAGTTACAACCTTTGCAACTATCTTTTCGCTTAACGCACTTTCCTAGCTGTGCCGGTTTGATAAATATCCGGAAGGCCAAAATAAGAATTAGCAAAACTAGGAACAAGATTAAGCCTCCTACCAAAAAGAATAAGCGCGCGTTCTGTAGCGGCTTTGTATACGAGCTTTGTTGATCAAATGATACAGTTTCCTCTGCATTAGGAAAATTAGAGTATTGTTATATATCAACTAAACACCTGATCAATTCTTCTTTACAGTTTAGCATGCTCATATTAAACTCTAATCTTTAGTAATCAAGATTATAATGCTAAATACAAATACTCTTGAAAAACACCAATGAAGATAAATAATAATAATAATACCTTGAAGTAGACGACCACATATCCTCGTGTTCCGATGATTACAGTCTCGGAATAAAAATGGCGGGTATTCTTTCTTTTATTTAGTTTGTCTTGGAATAATAACAATAATAATAATAATAATTATATTGGCTTATTGGGAGATGGAGAACAGAGCAAAGGGGGAGTGACACGACAAAGTGAGAGGATGAAAGCAGACATGACAAATTATCGGAGGTTTCCAAGTGTTATAAATCCAAAAAAAGAGTGTCTGTTGTTAAAGACGGCAGATATGCGATATTTATCTAGTAAGATTTTGGAATTTTGGAATAATATTACAGAATCTGAAGATGATATATCTGTTCAACCATTTTTTAGATTCCCTTTCCAGTTGAATAGAAACTGCACAAAACTATATTATTAAACTAACAAAATTACTACTTATTTTATAAAAAAAAAATTAGAAAGGAAGAGTTATATTATACACACCAATGACATGCTATCCAAATTATACGAGTCGTAGGATATAAAAGTTTGTTTCGTACGACCCATATGATATGAATTTATAGATCTGTGTTTTGCAAAAGTCATATGAGTCGGGTAGTCTCATACGCTGGCTATTTTGAAATGACATGAGTGGTGTGTATTGTTATGGTGGTGTGATGACAACATCACCTTTTAAAGTGTGAAGTATCAATGTAATACTTATTGTACTAGCATCCATGTTAAAAGATAAATACTGTACATTTCACTCACTAAACCATCTGCGTAATTAATCTAAAACAAATTAAAGAAAAGCTTGTTTCGGGTATGTGTGACGTGACATCTCGATTTTTTGACAATTTAAACTGAAATACTAAAAATTCAATAGTAAACGATCGTTCATGGCATGCCCTCAAATATTCACTCTTTATCATATGATAAATTACACTAAAATGTTAAAAAGGAAAAAAAAAAGTGATGGAGGATTATTATGCAGGATTATTTCATTATTTGAATTGATTTTAATATCTTTTATTAGTTTAAGTTTATCTTATTTCCAATTTTATCTCCTTTTATTTTAGTATAAGTTTGGTTGAGAGTTATGCGATTTTTAGTTTTTGGTTGAATATTAAATTGAAGAACATTGTTCTTGGAACCTATGGTTCAGTTATCGGTCTTTGATTAACTAAAGTGTCATGAGCCATTTGAATGCTTCCGTTCCGACATCAAAAAGTTGGGTTCTAAGGTCAAATATCTAAATATGGACCTATAGTGATCAATAACTACTTCATGGAAATAGAGGAGATTAATATGGTTAATTTGAAACTTAGTAAAGGCTAGTTAAACTCCCTCGTGACTAGACGACAACGACAACAACAACAAAAAGGAGAAAAAGAAGTGGTTTCAAGAACCGAAATCAGGTTACAACCCGAAACTAGTTTGAAACAAGTGAACATAGGAACTAGTTTGAGACCGTTTAAATCGTAGGTCTGGAACTAGTTTGGGACCGTTTTTAATCGTAGGTCTAGAACCAATTTGGGCAATTCTGTTGGGTTCTAGTGGTGATCAGTCAACGGTCTAAGAATTATGTTGGGTTTTAACAAGATTATAAAAGTCATAAAATCCCAATTTTATGAAAAACGCAGCGGAAATTAGTTTTAAATCTTGTTAATTTGATATGTATAAAACCTATTTTACACATGCAAAACCCAAGCCCGGATCCATATACGAAATACATACTATCAAACACATGCATGTCACTATAAGTCCATGCATGTTAAAGCTACCTTTCAAATCCAAGGAAGAGGAAGGAGATGATGATGAAGAAGGCAAGAACTTGAATATGAAGCTCCTCAAGCTAGCGTACCCCAAGCTTTCCAACAAACACCACTTGTAGCTAGGATTTGGTGACACTTGACAACTCCTCCTTGTTCTTGTTCTTGGGCGTCCAAGAGAGAAAAGAGAGGGAGAGTGTGCAGAGGATTTTTCCTCTAGTCTTGTGTTCTTACTCTTGGCCCTCCAAGAGAGAAAGAAGAAGAGAGAATAATAATCCTTTTGTGTTGTTATGTTACTTGTTTGTAATGTTATGAGAGAATGAAAGAAAGAAACATAATAAATCTTTCAAAACTGGCACCTCACTTTGCACCAATGGGAACCATTGCATGTCTCCACTAAGGGAGAAATAATAATATAATAATAGAAGAGGAAGAGAGTGAGAGGGGGGGGGGGGGGGGGGGGTGTGGCCGGCCCCTTTCCTTTTCTCATTCTAATTATATTAATTTTTATACTTCTTTCTATATATATATATATCCATATATATATATATATATTTATGTATTATAACTTATGTTATGTTATAACACATTATAAGTAACATGCTAGGTAATTAGGTTTACATATTGTTATTTAACCAACTTAAATAACACTATGTAATGTTCTCTCAAAATATAAATCATCCATATGATTTAATCATTTCACAAGTACAATGTATTTGGAAACCCTTTTCCAAATAACATAAGTGTCAATATTTATTTACTTATGATCATATCATATATAAACAAATATTATTGGTGTTTGTCTAGCTTGTTATTGGGTATGACCCGACTTGGATCATGACATACTAGCCACATCAATTATAATATGTGTCTTGGGCATACCAAGTCCAACAATCTCCCACTTGCATAAGATACATAGAAGATTGATGCAAGTAGCAAATACCGCATAACTACGGTTTACTACCCCTAATACGCATGACGAAGTGCCATTTAATAACATCATCCCCTTCAAGTCCCTTACTTGAAATGATTTAGGTACATCTATCATTTATCCTTTTGTCACAGATGTCATGTCAAATCCAGAGACACAGAGTGATCATTCTCTGTTGATTTAACTTTCAAGCCTTAGACATCTCACTCTCAACGAATAAGAGAGACAAATCCCCTATTGACTACATACGTCTCTCACAATCACCTTGTACCAGACCTGATCTTAGCCTTATGTACTGTCATGTTTCAGAGCAGCGAAGAACTAAGTCAAAGCATAATATTCGGTGAATATCAAGACCCAATATGTATCTTAGGTCGGAGGATACTATGATATTCTCCTTTAGTCAAATTTACTTATGATCAATCACAAGGATTCTATGTAGTAACATTTGAGAGCAGGTCAGTCCAATATTTATAACCCATAAATATCTATGAACCTTGGCAACAACTCTTGCTCTATATTCATATCCCATGAATATCTACCAATCCAAGTTCATAATAGTCTTACCTTCATATTTGTGCCCACAAATATGATCGACTACGGACATTTAGAATAAGTAACTTATTCACGGATTTAAACATGCTAAAATGGAACATAACTCAAAATGTCGTAATCATAAACCATAATCATATGAACGAGTCAAAATAACAATTTTTACGATATCCAAATACAAAATTCGATCATATCCAATCACTAGAATATCGAAGTCCTAAGGCACAAGTATGACCCTCATGCTTTGGCCTTTCAAGGAGCTTCGTGAGTGGATCCGCAATGTCTTGATCGGTGTGAACTTTGCGAATAAATATCTTTCCTTTTTCAACTTCATCCCTTATGTAGTTGAACCTCCGCTCATTGTGCCTCATCTTTTGATGTGCACGAGGTTCCTTGATTTGCGCAATCGCACCTTCGTTGTCACAAAAGATCTCTAGAGGGTACTGAATGGTACGGACTACCCCTAGGTCAGCAATGAATTTTCTAATCCACGCAGCTTCTTGAGCCGCCAATGAGGCGGCGATGTATTCCGATTCCGTGGTGGACAAAGCTACCACATCTTGTTTTGAGCTCTTCCAAGAGACTGCCCCACCATTCATAATGAAAACATATCCCGATTGTTATCTAGAATCATCTCGATCGGATTAGAAACTCGCATCCGTGTAACCCTTTACAAAGAGTTCTTCCTCACCCGAACCGTATATTAGAAACATGTCCTTAGTCCTTCTAAGGTATTTCAATATACTCTTAACCTCCATCCAATGGCTACTTTCCGGATTATGTTGGAATCTACTTGTCATGCTTAAAGCGCATGACACATCCGGTCTAGTGCATACCATTGCATACATGTTTGATCCAATAGCCGATGCGTATGGGATTCCATTCATTTTCTCTTACTCATCCTTTGAGCTTGGACATTGAGACCTACTCAATATCGTTCCGCTCTGAATAGGTACCAAACCTTTCTTAGAGTTTTCCATCTTGAACCTCATCAAGATTTTGTCAATGTATGCACTTTGGTTTAAACCTATCAACTGCCTTGATCTATCCCTATAGATCTTTATTCCCAAAATATAGGCGGCTTCACCAAGATCCTTGATAGAAAAACAATTTCCAAGCCATGCTTTTACCCCTTCCATGGTTGGAATGTCATTCCCAAATAGTAGTATGTCATCAACATACAATACTAAGAAGGTAGTAATGCTCCCACTAGCTTTCTTATACACACAAGCTTCATCACCATTCTTGATAAACCCAAATTTCTTAACTTCTTCATCAAATCGGTGATTCCAACTTCTAGATGCTTGTTTCAATCCATAGATTGATTTCTTTAACTTGCATACTTTGTTAGGATGTTGTGGATCGACAAAACCTTCGGGTTGAACCATATAGACATCTTCCTCAAGATGCCCATTTAGGAAAGCGGTTTTGACATCTATTTGCCATATCTCAGTCATAATATGCGGCTATGTTAAACAATATCCTAATAGACTTTAGAATTGCTACGGGAGAAAAAGTTTCATCGTAGTCAACCCCTTCAGTTTGAGTGAAACCTTTTGCTACAAGTCTAGCTTTATAAGTATCCAAGTTTCCATGCATATCGGTTTTCTTCTTGAAAACCCACTTACTTTCAACCGGTTTGGAATTAAGAGGTGGTACAACCAAATCCCATACTTGGTTGTCATGCATGGATTGCATCTCAACGTTCATGGCTTCAAGCCATTTGTCACAATCGGATTGTGACATTGCATCACGGTATGTGGTGGATTCATCCAAATCTACCACATAGCATCCATCCATGAAAAATCCATGTCTTTCGGGTGGATGACTAATCCTACCGGACTTCCGAACGTTTTGTGTGTCTTGATCAACCATTTGATCATTCTCAACAACCTCTTGTTGATTGCTAGTATCAACCAAACGTGTATCGGCTTGTGGTTCTCGATCCTCTTCGAGTTCCACCGTTCTACTAGTACCTTCCATAAGGAACTTAGTTTCCAAGAACTCAACCTTTCGAGCATCAAATACCTTTTGCTCGGTTGGGTTGTAGAAATATTATCCCATAGAGTCCTTGGGATATCCTACAAAGATACACTTAGTGGATCTAGTTTCAAGTTTGTTTTGGGTGTTGTTCTTGACATAAGCCTCACAACCCCATACGTTTAAATATGACAACGATGGAACCCTTCCATTCCATATTTCATAAGGTGTTTTGTCCACTTTCTTGGTTGGGGCCATATTTAGAATACCGGCCGCGGAGAGCAAATCGAAACCCCAAAATGATAGAGGCAATGTGTTTCTAGCCATCATAGATCGAACCATATCCAATAGAGTTCGATTCCTCCTTTCGGACACACCATTCTGTTGTGGTGTTCCGGGTGGAGTAAGTTGTGAGATGATCCCACAACTCCTAAGATGATCTCGGAAGGCATCACTTAGGTATTCACCTCCTCTATCCTAACGAAGTACTTTGATGGTTTTATCGAGTTGATTTTGTACTTCATTTTGGAAGACTTTGAACATTTCAAAGGCTTCATCTTTGTGTCTTAACAAGTATACATACCCATAACGACTATAATCGTCGATAAAAGTAATGAAGTATCTTTCACCATTCCTTGTTATTGCCTTAAAGGGACCACATACATCTGAATGTATGATACCCAATAAGTCTTTTGCCCCTTCGTTTGTCCCACTAAAGGGGTCCTCGGTCATCTTTCCAAGTAAAGAAGACTCACACTTATCAAATGAATCATCTTCACTTGATTCCAAAAGACCATTCTTTTGAAGTGTATGTATGTGATCTTTGTTTATATGACCAAGGCGACAATGCCAAAGATAAGTTTTACTCAAATCCATTTTGAGTCTCTTGGTTCTTGATTGGTACAACATGTTATCAAAGGATGTGTTATCATGAACTAACTCATAAATGCCATTAGACGGCATTGCTTTAAAATAAAAGACATTATTCATGAAAACATAAATTCCATTGTCCACAAACATTAAATCAAAACCACATTGTCTTAACAAAGAAACGGAGATAATATTCCTAGTCAAACTAGGAGCATATAAAATGTCTTTCAAAATAACTTCCAAACCATTTGAAAGTTTCAAAGTGTAGTCTCCTCGGGCTTCGACAACAACCTTTGCTCCGTTGCCCATGAAGAGACTTGTATCTCCTTTCTTAAATCGTTCACTTCCTTTGAACCCCTGCAACAAATTGCAAATATGAGTTCCACATCCGGTATCCAATACCCATTTGTTGGAAGAAACAATATTAAGATCAATGTGAATCAAGAAAGTTGTTCCCGAGGTTTGCCCCACATCCCTCTTAGCTTTCAACTCTTTGAGATGGGTTGGACAATTCCTCATCCAATGCCCAATCTCCTCACATCCAAAGCATGGAACCTCCGAGCTAACCTTTAGCTTCTTTGGTTTAGGTGGTTCCATTTTTCCTTTTCCCTTGAACTTACCCATGTGTTGTCCCTTGCCTTTGGCAACCTTTGCCTTAGGTTCCGGGTGATGCCTGTTCCTATTGCCTCCCTCATTGATCGTGAGAACGGGTAAAACCTTTTTACCCATTCCTGTCTCGGCCGTTTTGAGCATTGTGTGAAGCTCACCAATGCTCTTGTCCCACCCATTCATGTTATAATTCATAACAAATGTCTCAAACCTCTTTGTTAGCCCATTTAGGATCAAATCCGTGGCTAACTCGTTTGAGACGCGACAATTAAGGCGCTCGAGACGATCAATGTGGCTTTTCATCTTTAGTACATAAGATGAGACCGATTGGGTTTCCTCCATACGACATGCATGAAGCGCTCGAACCGCTTTGAAGTGTTCCTCCCGAGCTTGTGTAAGGAACATTTCCTTAAGTTGGGTGATCATGTCGTACGCCCCATGAAGTTCAAAATCCTTTTGAATCTCGGGAATCATAGTTCCCAACATGAGGCAAGAAACTTGCACCGAATCCTCATTGTGATTAACCCAATCGTTATGGTCTTGGACATCGTCAACACTAGGTTCATCGGGAATAGGATCCTCTAATATGTTGTATTTCTTTTCTTGCTTAAGAATGATTCTCATGTTTCGATACCAATCCATAAAGTTGGTATAGTTTAGACGATCCTTGTCAAGAATAGATCTTAGTGATAGGTTATTGACGGGTGGAATAATAACGTTAGGTGTATTGTTGATTGCGGCCATCTATAAACATAACAAAGCTCAATTTTAGTATTTTCGATATCAATTATTTTAATCGTTTATACCCTTTATGTCTCCAAGACAATTAATGATTAAAATCTAGAACCCAACGTTACATTCAAATAGTAGTTAGGTGACCTTTATCCTACTATTTAAATTAACAAGGTAGTCAACGTTTGACGATTGCAACCCTTTGCAACTTCTAGTTTTATGGGATCGGTTAAACATCTTATGTTTAGTCGGCACGTTTAATCCCATCAACACCATTGTACGCCATGCTTCGGTGACCTTATTCACATGGTTTCAAATTTAAGTCTTCCTACTTATACACACATGTGAGTTTACATATACAAGTGGTTAGGTGACCTTTATCCCACAAATATGGCAAACCCACCTCAAACTCACAAGTTTCCTCTAATGCGGTTAGGTGACCTTTATCCCACACCGAGTTCCCAAGTGATTCGAGTGTCGTATAAAAGGATGGTATTTAACTTATTTTATAAAAGGGATTTTAGTTTTCAAAATTCTAGATTGGAAAACCTTTTATATACCTTTCATTTGCATGCATTCAAATGTATGGTACTTAGATGAAAAACCCATTTTTTCAAAGATCCTATTAATAAAACCCATTTTATTATGAAATCATTAGCCATTAATAAAACCAATTTTTATTACCTAATGATTTCTAAGGAACCAATTTTATGCTAGTTGTTGATTTTAAGTTGTTAGCAAACCACATTGCAATAACACAAACAAAAGTAAATCAACCACACAAGCATAAAACATACACAACCACAAGTTCATAACCATAGCCTCCTAATGTTGACCACACTTGTTAACCGAAGACAAGTGTGTCAAAAGGTCTCTCCTAAGGGACTCAAAAGGACATGAGTTTGTGTTGGTGAACTCCCACTTGATCCCGCATCCAAATGCTCCAAGTGTTCACCCCCGTGTTGTGGTCTCCATCATTTTATTTGGGCTCTCTTCCTTGCATCTTCTTTTACAAAACATATCCTAATACATTTTTCTAGTAAAAGAAATGCTCCTAATCTACTTATTATTACATACCAATTGAAAGAATAAATAGATTACAAACCCAAATAAATATTACAACCATATTGAATGAACAAACAACCACTTTGAATGAACAAACATAACAACACAAACATTCAACCAAACACAAGGCCATGGCTAGGTTATGAACATCCAATACATATCCATATATGCAATAATACAAGACCTAAATGGTTCCCCTTAACCCCTTGAAACTTTCGGCCAAACTTGACAAAACCGAAAGTTTCGGGTTTTGTCCAAACAACACAATTAATCATCCAAAAATGACTTAGTTTTTCAAGATTACCACATGCATGTAAAGTATAACCTTGAAAAACCATGGGGTGACCAAAACCCCCAAAATTTTCGGCCATATGGTAAACCCCACATAAACCCGAAAATTTTTTGATCTAATGAAGCATGCATCCGTATAAGCGGCTCTTGATGCCATTGTTGGGTTTTAACAAGATTATCAAAGTCATAAAATCCCAATTTTATGAAAAACGCAGCGGAAATTAGTTTTAAATCTTGTTAATTTGATATGTATAAAACCTATTTTACACATGCAAAACCCAAGCCCGGATCCATATACGAAATACATACTATCAAACACATGCATGTCACTATAAGTCCATGCATGTTAAAGCTACCTTTCAAATCCAAGGAAGAGGAAGGAGATGATGATGAAGAAGGCAAGAACTTGAATATGAAGCTCCTCAAGCTAGCGTACCCCAATCTTTCCAACAAACACCACTTGTAGCTAGGATTTGGTGACACTTGACAACTCCTCCTTGTTCTTGTTCTTGGGCGTCCAAGAGAGAAAAGAGAGGGAGAGTGTGCAGAGGATTTTCCTCTAGTCTTGTGTTCTTACTCTTGGCCCTCCAAGAGAGAAAGAAGAAGAGAGAATAATAATCCTTTTGTGTTGTTATGTTACTTGTTTGTAATGTTATGAGAGAATGAAAGAAAGAAACATAATAAATCTTTCAAAACTGGCACCTCACTTTGCACCAATGGGAACCATTGCATGTCTCCACTAAGGGAGAAATAATAATATAATAATAGAAGAGGAAGAGAGTGAGAGGGGGGGGGGGGGTGTGGCCGGCCCCTTTCCTTTTCTCATTCTAATTATATTAATTTTTATACTTCTTTCTATATATATATATCCATATATATATATATATTTATGTATTATAACTTATGTTATGTTATAACACATTATAAGTAACATGCTAGGTAATTAGGTTTACATATTGTTATTTAACCAACTTAAATAACACTATGTAATGTTCTCTCAAAATATAAATCATCCATATGATTTAATCATTTCACAAGTACAATGTATTTGGAAACCCTTTTCCAAATAACATAATTGTCAATATTTATTTATTTATAATCATATTATATATAAACAAATATTATTGATGTTTGTCTAGCTTGTTACTGGGTATGACCCGACTTGGATCATGACATACTAGCCACATCAATTATAATATGTGTCTTGGGCATACCGAGTCCAATAAATTAAACCCAATTTTAATTAAAAGTTTGCATATTTATTAATCATATTAATAAATGATTTCGCAGCTGAATATTAAAGCCAATAATCATCACTTTTAGGAACTGTACAGGTCCGGTTATAAACAATACGAGTACGAGTCAAACACATAATATAAATTGTAAACTGACAATAAATTTTAGTTTACCTCGGTTAATAAATAACCGGTTGAGACACCGAATGCTAACGAACTGAGCTAGGTGACACAGTAAGAGAAACGACCGACGGTGGCGGTGCACAGTGGCAACAGCAGTGACGGTGGTGACTGGTGCGACGGGCAGCGATCAGCAGCGGCGGGTGGCGGCTGCAGTCGGCGGACAGCACAGCAGCAGGCGGCGGCAGCGGTCGGCGACAGGCGTTAGCGGCAGGCGGCTTTCTGGTGGCTTGGGGTGGAGGAAGAGAGAATTAGGAACTTGTGTTAGGATGTTAGGGTTTTATAATATCATATATTATATAACCACTCATTAGGTTAAACTAATCTTAATTAGTTAAAACCAAACGGGCCATTAAGTCCATCTCTAACTCCAACGCCCACTCCATGTTATTTTGTCTCATTAAAGTGTCCATCTCGGTTAACTAACTTAAGCGGGTGATTTGTTCGTTACCTTATGGTGTAACTCTCACGGGTCATAATCCGGTTGGCCGCATTGACATACCTGAACCGGTCCATAAATCTAACAAATTCATCATAGAAATTAGTTTGGAATCGAAGCCGACTTGAATTGGGAACCAATTCGAAAATCAGTTTGAGAACCTTGAAGATATCAAATTGATAAAATATAACTCTCACGGGTCATAACCTGGTTGGCCGCATTGATTTACCCGAATCAGTCCATAAATCCAACAAATTTCTTCATAGAAATTGGTTTGGAATTGAAGCTGACTTGAATTGGGAACCAATTCGGAAATCAGTTTGAGAACCTTGAAGATATCAAATTGATAAAATATAACTAAACAAATTGGGGTTGATAATAGTGAATCATATATATCATGGGTAACATGGGTTGTATACAACAAACTTATAGTAGTTTTCTAGTTCAAATCACGATTCTTTGGAAAACGTTCATACATTCATTCATAGTTGAATAAAGATCTTTCTTCATCCTCTATTCAATTTTTTGGTCTTCTATTTGTTACAACACCTTTAGTTAAATTAGGAACTTCTGGATGCTCTATCGTGTTTCAAATTTTTAATCGTAATTTGTAGTTTATGTAAGTTATACAAGATTATATACCCGGAAGATATGACATGAATACTGTTGTGTAATGTTTAGAATGGTGTTCCCTGCATAATTACGGTTTCATCGTAACATCGATCGTGCTACCATCTAAATTATATATAGATTTAAATACCATGGTTTGATGCTGTAGTGACTTGATTGGTCCGTTTGATGACACTTGATTGGTGCAACAACACCTATATAATATAATATAATATAATATAATCATAAAAAAAAGTAGTTCGTCTAGCGTTTCACACAAAATATAGTACTTATGTCAAATGAAATATAGTGATGCAAGTTGTATTGCAGACGTGATTCAAGTATATCCACATTAACAAATATACCGAAAATATGATTCTTAAATGACTTCCATGATTCATTTTGAACTTAAGCCACTTAATGTAAGTACATGAAAATTTAAACCAATTGATTAGCTTTTTAGCCATACTTAGTAAATACGCAAGAGTGCAATAAAGAAATAACAAACTATGCAACCTAAAACCTTCAAGGGGGTCAACAAGTCAAATTAGAACGAAGAGGTTCATATTATTTGATAAGTATTTGTTAGGCTATGTGTAATGGGGGCTACAAATTATGTAACATCGACAAAATTACGTACCCCCCTCCCTGGTCGCCTCTTTTATCGTCGGGGGTGGGGGGTGTTTCTCTTGAATATCACCCAAAATCGCCGGGAATTGCCGCCCAGTACACACGGCCTTAGGGGTCAAATAAATCAGGACGCCATAATAAGCATATTTAAAGTGTTAGATGCTAGAGATATTAACCAAATGGTTAACTGCGAATTTGTACGCTAATAGCTATATAAAATGTTTGATGAAAAGTTGTGTAAAAACTTGCTTATTTATAAAGTAAAAGAATAAATTATTTTTTATTTATTACTCTAACGGTCAGTTTTTCAAATACTCATCACCCCAAACAACATTTCTCTTTAGACGCCTAAAAGGTAATTTTTTTTTTGGTTACCAAAAAGCCCCAGTAGTGGTATGAGGGCGTTTTATTTAACTGTTGAGAGGGGTAACGGCACATCACATATGCTCTAAACAATTAAGTACAACACTCGGTCTAATTCTAATACCAGATCTCACTATCCTACTAGGTTTATTAATGACCCAATAGTTGATACAATCCAAACACAAATGACAAACACAATCATAATACGGGAAAGTGAATATGGGGCTGTTAAGCATATAAGCTTTTATATGAAACCATCAAAACTATGTAGTTTTGGTTAACAATTCCTAAAAAAGATGATTTTATTCCTTTATTATTTTTGTTTCATCTCCATCAAATTTACTAACTTAGACTAAACGTAATCATTCAACATCAACGATTATTAATTTTTCAGACTTCAAGCAACTCATATTCTCAATCTTTAATCACAGTTTCTCATATCAAAACTAAAAAGGCTCCTAAGCCCATTTTATTCAAAGACGTCCTACAATTCTAATGAATAATTACTTCTCCTTTTGTGTAAACCACCATTAATCTCCATTGGTTCAAACTTTTTCTCATGTCTTATTATTCAGATTTACAAATATGAAAAGTTGTGTTGTAAAAATAAAGAATAAAAAATTCTACTATCCAAGAGCTTATGTTTGGGTTCTTAGCCGCAGGCCCACAGGTCCAGAAATGCTCCAAGATAAATTTTGTTTCGAAACTTGCTTTTTCGGAGTGTAATTTCAAATGAATTGGAGCTTTTTAAACTAAGAATTATGATTGAAGATTGAGGAAGATTATTTGCTTGAGGATGAGATATCGACGCAATGAAAATTATGAGTTAGGGTTTTAACCTAAATTTGCTAAATTGATGGGAATGAAATAGATACAAGAAAAACTCAAAAAAGTAAAATCAGTTTATTTAGGAATTGTTAATCAAAACTACGTAATTTTAATGGTTTCATATGTAAGCTTTTATACTTAACAGCCTCATATTCACTTTTCTTATCATAATAACCAACAAAATACTCAATCTGTGTGATTTAAGTGTAATACAGCAGCTTCAGTTTTATATTCACAAGCCGAAAGCTTTTTGATTACTTTTTATGTGGTGCAAATAATAAGATGGAGCTATTGTGTTAAGTGGCTAAGACATTCCAATTGGTTAGAGTTAGGTACTTAAAGAATTCAATTTAAAGGGAAGGTTTTAGGTTTAAATCTCACTTGAGACAAACAAAGAGGGGGCTTAAGTTGGGTCAGGGGGGTTCTCACATATAGATGGGTTTTCTCCTGAGGGTGGAGGGGTGAAATGAAGATGTTCGGGTGGGCAAGTGGCCGCTAGTGATTCGAATTAGCTATTAAAAAAAGGAAATATAAATCAATGTAGCAGCTATAGATGTCAATGATCAAATTGGTCTTAAACTCCAAAAGTCAAAACCGGGTATTTTAAAGTCTGTGGTGTTTGGGTGAGCTTTTAAAGCTTGCTTATTTGCTTATCTACTTGTTTGTTTTTGAAAAGAATTAATGGTCATTTTCGTCCCTGTGGTTTGCTACTTTCGCCACTTTAGTCCAAAGTTTGAAATTTTGTCAATTTAGTTCATATAGTTTTAAACAATAGCCAATTACGTCCCCCCCCATCTAACGGCATCCAACTATGCCATTAGTTTAAGGGGTATTAGAGAATAAGTGTTTGGAGAAGAAGGGTGGCCGTTAGATGATCTGATGGCTCAATGGATGTTTTATAAATAAAATAATGTGAAACATGATTTTGTAATCCAAACACTATTGTACAAATTAACGGGTGTTTTTAAATCCCGTCTTTTAAATATAATAATATTTTAATAAGTCTTCCGCTTTATAACCCTAAACTCTGATATATTCACAAAATAGGTACCAACGTTGGTTGTCACGCCCAGGCCCTGAGCCGGGGTGTGACAAGTGTTGGTATCAGAGCCATCGATCTTAGCGAATTAGGTATATAAGTATACCTAAGCTTTAATCAGAGATAAGTTTTAATATTATTATATAAGGATAAGATAGGTTGGTATTCTTTCCTATCTCTTATCATTCTAATCTTTTCTATCCCTTATCATTCTTATCCTCATAGATGTCGACATTCAAGAAGATGATAGAATACTTCTACGAAGAAATGAGACAAGCAGGCCATCCAGAACCCATCGTTCCTCCCGATGGTCAAAGTGTTGAATACTATGCTAACTTCTTTGATCAAGACAGACCTCTCATACTAGTGGTGCCATATGGGAATCAACCCATTTACTTCCCAGGCACAGAACAATTGCCAATCAACATTCCAAGTGATCCGCCATCCCCAAAGAATCATCCTTCCAATAATATGGAGATTGATGAGCAAGCTAAAACCAATCATAAGGAGGGTACCCCAAGTTGGATGCAGATTTACTATGACCCAAGAACCCCAGTCTACAACCCCACAGATTCTCCTCATTATGTTTTAGGTCCATCAAGGAGACCCAAGATGAGAGTAATGCAACCGGAGATCATTCGGATTGAGGTGAATCAAAGTAATGTGGAAGTTGAACTAGAAGAAGATCCCGAGGAGGAAGTTGAACCAGAAGAAGAATCGGAAGAAGACCCGGAAGAAGATCCAGAGGAAGAAGTTTCAAAGGAGATGAGCATTGATGAGAGGAACCCTGAGGTGCAAAACCACCCAGGATGTGACTGTCCACCGATTATGGGCTGCCAGCAACCGTTGTTTCACCTGACCCCTCACTATGATCCACAAGACCTGTATGTCCAAGCACTCACAGGTAGTTTTCCACCCTTCACAGGTGTCGTTCCAACCGTCTCGGAACAAGCAGAGGAAATTAGGCAGCAAAAAGTGGCTGCAGAAGTTTTTCACAACATGCCAGTTGAATCAAGTCCACCACCGCAGTATCCAAGGAACCATTATGACAGCAGGAACAAGCTGTAAACCAAAAATGAGAGTTACATGCCTTAGGAAAGAATATCATTTCAAATGCCTACTAACTATTCATCTAAACCAATAAGAGGATGAGGATGGAAGATAAAGAAGGAAATAAATTTCCGTATTACCACCATATCAAGGTCCCGTACTAACAATCTATGAACAGACAAACGAAATTTGGAAAAAAAAGCCCGACTTGTTGAATAATTTTACACAAACAACATCCTAGATGAAGAAATGCAAGCATATGTGGAAAATCAACATTTGTACACAAAAGAAAAATAGTCTACCTTTTCCAGCAGCATCCACACCTGTATGGTACCTCAATCAATCATGTCAAAAGAAAAAGAAATAATAAATCATCACAGATGTCCTATCATCACTCTAGTCAAGGATCAATGAAGCCTCCATTCGGTAAAGGTAAAGGATATATAGGAACAGTTATACTCTCAATTCCTATATCTAGTGATAAAGATTCCTACCAGACAACAATGGAGGAAAATTTAGACTCATCTAACATCAAGACCCCACTAATCCCAAGGAAGTACAAAACTAGAATATGCATGGATTAGGATCAAGTGGATCCAAGAAGCCAACGATATCAAAAGGAAAAGAAGCAAAGACATATCCAGAAAAATATCCTCAGGGACAAGAATATTTTAATTATCCGACAATTCAAGATTTATACTTTGCTCGCAGGCAAGAAGCGATGCTTAAGAAAGAAATGAATACTAAAGAAAGGCAAAAAGATAAAGATATAGACAAAGGATAACAAGGTTAAGAAATCTATCATTCACTGGAATAAATAAACAATAAGAATATCAACAGTTATAGTAATTTTATGCAACATAAACAAAAGATATGTTTTATTTTTTTGAAACATGAAACTTATCTTTAAGATTTATGTTAAGAAACGATAGCACAAATTCCCAAAGTAATTTCTTCTAGCAAATCTGGAAGTAAGAGAATACCAGCAATAAGATGAAGGAAAGATCCAGGTGGACATATTCCAAAGAAAGATTAACTTCAAGTCAACGCTAGACAAATATATTAAGAAAAATAGGAATAGACCCAGAAAGAGAATTAGAAAAAATCTCATGGTCTGTTTATACACAAGGTATGCACCAGCGACTTAAAGAACATATGACAAAGAAATTATCAATGCCTCTTAAGAACCTCGTCAACTATCATTATATCTGGAACATGATTATGAGACATATGGATCTATTGTCTTATACAATTACTCTAACATCATTCCTCAATCAAAGGTAAAACATTTGAATTGTACTTTATATGAAATAGGTAACCTCAAGAAAGAATTAGTTGAGGTCAGAGAAAAGAAAAAGAAAAACCAGATAGAAATCCTCTCGAAATACTACAGAATTGTTAATGTTTCAGACCTCTCGTATTTGTATCATTTGTTTCAGTGTCACGAAGTTGTAAAAGTTTCTTTCATACTAAATCAATTTTAGCTTACAAAATGTCGAATCCTAGTAATCAAAAGAACGATGATAAAGTTTCAAGCAACAGGAACATAATAGAACTTGCACAGGAGATTCCTAAGCATTATTTAGTCAAAATGAAGGAGATGATCTATAACATGATAACTCCTTACATAGACACAATGAAAGAAGAGATACATAAGATTCATTCAAATAAGACAATTAGAAATCATCCATATCGAAATCCTTCTCGTCATAGCAAGATCTCCAAAGACCATTAATAGCCCCAAGGTTGTAGTTTCAAGGAATTCGAAGCCTTTAAACCAAATGAATTTTATGGTGACCAAGGTGTCATACCAGCATTACGATGGCTTGATGAGATCGAGACCATTATTATTAAAAGTCAGTGTACTGAGATTCAAAAGATTCAGTATGCATCCCTAAAATTTAAAGATGAAGCCCTAGAATGGTGGAATAATCTAATCATGGTAAAGGGCAAAGAAACCATATATCAAATGAAATGGGAAGCATTTAAAGAGCATGTGTTACTATAGTTTTGCCCCATGAATGAAATCGACCATACTCAAATCAAGTTTCTAGATCACAAGATGGAAGGCATAAATTTCAAGGACTATAATGCTAAGTTCCTTGAATAATGCCAATCAAATCCATGCCTAGATGATTTAGAATACAACAAGGTTATTCAATACATATATGGGCTACCTGAGGAAATAAGAGATATAGTAAGATCCCATATGCCACCAACAACCTCATTGTCCATGGAATTGGTCAAATACTTGATAAATAATATGATAAAAGATACGGAGGTTAAAGAGAAAAATATTACAAAGAAGAAAGAAACAACAACAATAAAGTAGATCAAGGAGGAGACATCATTTAAACTTAAAAGACCAACTTGTGAGAATCGTGATAAACAACATTTTGGAAAATGTCAAAAACCAAATAAAAACAATGCATTAGCTATGTGTACCTACTGTAATAAAGTCGGTCATTCTGAGGATGATTGCAGAAAGAAAACCATTGCATGTTTCAGTTGTAGAGAAAAGGGACATTTTAGCATAGAATGTCTGAAAAAGACGAGTCACGCAAGTGGAAGTGGTATTAAGAAAAGAATGCCAGAGTAATTATGTTGCACACACAAGGAGAATCTTGAAATCAAGAACAAAAGCAGATAAGAGTATGCCAAAGGAATGTTTGAGATTCCAAGGCATTAGAAATAGCTAATAGTTTAGTTAACTCTTACAAACTGCTTGTAAATTCGTTTTAAACGAGAAATTTTGTAACCATAATAAGGTCTTTAAATCCCTAATGTGAATAAAGAAATATATTAGCATACAGATCGTGTCTTTTACACAAGAATGAGTATATTTAATAGAAAGGAAACAGTTGAAAGAGGAATATACAGAGATTGTATGTTTAACACAGTTCATCATCTATAGAAAGATGAAGAGGATTAATTAAGACAAGACACAACAACATGTCTTCATAAAAGAAAATCGGTTGCATGAACTTTGAAAGTTCAAGGAAGTAATCGATAGACATAAACGGAAAGAATTCGCCAAGATCATGAACCAAAGGATATCATGATGCAAGTATGAATATCTTGAAAGTTATTAACATAAATAAATTGAATGTATTCGATAGACTGGATCCCAGAGACATTCTAGTTAATATTAGTAAATGTTTAGAATACAAATAGCAAGGTAAATAATTAAACACAACTGGCCACGGTGTTTAGCAATTTACAATTACTTATGATGTTCTGAACTATTAACTGATTACATCACTTATGATGTAAAGTGAGTAACAGATTCGAAATTTCAACCATTCTGCATTTGACAGTTAAATTTAAAAATCAGATGAGATTGAATCTAATCAAGAGTCAAAAAATAAGAACATCCACACCTAAAACAGCGAATCTCGAGGACGAGATTTAATTCAAGGTGGGGAGGATGTAACGTCTCGAAAAATCCCATATTTATTTTGGACTAAAAATGTCAACTTTGAAAGATGAATGATTAAAAGTATTCACAAGACAAGTAATGGGAAAAATGAGAGAATAAAAATAAGGCGTCTCATGTTAAGGAAGTAAAAATCCATGCCACATGTAAAGATGAGCATTCCACATGAGTATAAATAAGAAAGAGAACTTTCATCCCACATGGAAAGAGGGAAAGAAATGGAAGCTCTTTATAAGGAAGAGAGTTTCCATTGTAATATTCTTATGTGGCTAACCACTCTCATAGTCCTAGCGAAGGTGGACATCGACTCGGGTGATGGGTGTAATGTGGCATTTTGATGGCGCACTTTGCATTTCGTACGCTCGCATCTCCGGGAGCCGCATAAGGGCTGCTGCTGGGCTATAATTAATGGTTTATGCTTTTGGGCTTTGTTTTGGGCTATACTATGTAAACCGAAATCATGGATTTCGGTGGGCTTAGATGTGTTTAGGCCTAGGTTTTGGTATAACCATATAAGTGTTGTAATGTTATTTTTTTGGGGTTGGATATTGTTAGCCAAATAGAGAGAATCACCATCTAAGTGTTGTTAAGGGCTTAAGCACCCAACATAATATATACGTGTGTTTTGAAGTAAGCTTCATTGGTTTTATTGTGTTTATATACTTGTTATTGAATCGGTTCTTTGTTAGATTCCGCCTAACAAAGGATTCACTTGATATCACATTGAAAGATCCCTTCCACAGGACTTACAATTTAAAAGTTCAGGAAGGGTTAAGAGTGACGTGTAAGAACATCCACGTCCAGATCTACCCTAGGATGCTATGAGCGGAAATCATAACAAAGTGAAAAACTCAAAAACATCTCTTTAATCTCTTTCTTTATTCATTGATAGCAGTGATAAGTACATTGGATATTACAATGTGAAGCTAAGGTACAACACGGACCATCCTAACCAAGAGGTCAGAGGGACAAATGAACACAAAGGCCAAGAAACCTATTTATAGGCTTGCTTGGTGACTTATGCGGCACATATGTTATCCGGCGCATAACTTATGCGCCGCATATCTTATTCGCTGCATAAGATGCTTGTGTTAGACATTAACGTACAATTCTCAATTCAACATCACTTGCTATCATGACCTAACAACACAAGACCTAAGTACTAGACATTTCATGCTCTTATAGACTCCCCCATGGATAGTACTTGTCTGGTGTCATCTAAGCAAATATACATTTCGTGCTTCAACAAACTCCCCCCCCCCCTTGGATATTGCTTAGATTTAGGTCAAACAATCAAATCAATCATCAAGATATAAGACCCCTTTGACATTATGCTTTCCCGATCTTCTTTAAATGATTTAACTTTTAAGGCTAACTCTTCAAATGATTTGACTTTTAAAGTCTATTCACCATTGGCTTTAAAATCAAGTCTTGTATCTTTCATGAGTCAACAAAAATCTTCAATCCACTGCTATCTCATTCCATTTCCCATCTCCACTCTTTAATGATGAATCCCCAAATACATCTTGATTATACTTTAAGCTCATTGTATTTAATCCATCAATCCACCAACAAACACATGGGAAGACCAACAAACATTTTCCCCATCTCTTCTTTCTAAATTCAAGATCTTGAATACTCAATGTACAAGTATTTATAGCTTATAAATGACAATAACGTGTATGTTCATATATCAACATGTAAGTCTTGTATGCAACGCATAAGTATGTATGAACCAAATGATCTTACAAGTAGGTAAGTACTTATACTTTGACATTTCAACATGTACGATATACGAAGAGGATATGGCATGAAGATTTAACAATGAAAAGAATAAACCGTATATGTAAGGTACTTATGCGGCGCATAAGTTGGCAATGTTTTTGTCATAATTTTCTGGGAAAACGATGATGAAATTTCCGGAAAAACGATGATGAAATGATCTAATTTTTGAGTATGTTGTTCAACACCAAGTATATGACAATATGTGAAGTTTTTGTGAAGTTTGAACAGCTACATCGTCTGGAATGATAAAAAATGTGTAGAAAAGAAACGTTTTTGAGCTTTTCTAGGTAGATCATGAGCCACAAGGCTGTGATACCAATTAAAAGTTCAAGAAGGGTCTTCAGAGTGACGTGTAAGAACATCCACGACCAGATCTACCCTACGATGCTATGAGCGGAAATCATAACAAAGTGAAAAACTCGAAAACATTTCTTTAATCTCTTTCTTTATTCATTGATAGCAGTAATAAATACATTGGATATTAAAATGTGAAGCTAAGGTACAGCACGGACTAATATCCCAACAAGGAGGTCAAAGGGACAAATGAACACAAAGGCCAAACAATCTATTTATAGGCTTGCTTGGTGACTTATGCGGCGTATATGTTATGCGGCACATAACTTATGCGCCGTATAAGATGCATGTGTTAGACATTAACGTACAATTCTCAATTCCACATCACATACTATCATGACCTAACAACACAAGACCTAAGTACTAGACATTTCATGCTCTTACAGACTCCCCTTGGATAGTACTTGTCTTGTGTCATCTAAGCAAATATACATTTCGTGCTTCAACAGGTTTGCTAGTTTTATTTGTAACTTGAAAACATCCCATGGCTTATGTTTGGGTAGCAAATTTTATGTACTTGAAAAACTTTGTATTTTTATTATTATGAATTTTAAATCAATTTCAAACCATGAAATTAAACCGGACCCAACTGTTAGCGATGGTTCAGTTTGGTTCGGTTTCAAATTTCAACGGTTTGCTTTTGTTTTTTTATAATAAAAAATTGTTGCTAATGGTTTTGCTTCAGTTTGACCTAAAAACTATCAAAACCGGATCGTAAACATCCCTAAATTGAACAACCGCCTCCATTTTGAAAGGGTGGACACAATGCCACCAGACCATTTGGTCATACATAAGTTGTTAATTAATTATTTAGAGGGTCTTAATAAATAATTTATCTAGTTGAAATAAGTTATAAATTTAAATCATACAATTTAATTAAACCATTTTTTTCTAAAACAAAAGCGAAGTTATAATATTTTAGATGAGCTGATTTAGATCTATTAAATAAAGGATAAACTAGTTAACGATGTAAAACTTAATTTTATGAAATGTTTACTAAACTATATTAGAATTAAAATTGATTTTATAACATTTTCATTAAAAATATTAATTGTTTAAAAATAAAGTATCCAAGACTCGAACCCTGATCTCCACGGAGTCAGTGTCTTAATAAAATGTGCACAGACCAACAAAGCCAGCGGCTAACTTGGTTACAATCTAATTCTGATTCTTTATAAAATGTTCTAAATTGCCCCAAATTCGATATAAACCCTAAGTTCCTAATCCCTAAATTGAACATGGAAATTGGCAGAGGGTTTTGATTCTGCAGACAAAAATAAACTAAAAGCATATAAAAATTATCTTAAATGATGAAGCTGATGGAGAAGACTTGGTGCAAAGTTTCGGGGTTAATGACTTGATTCTTGATTGTAAAGAGTGTTTAGAGAAAAACAGGAAGTGTAATTGCGTCCGCGAAGATCATAGAGGAGTTCTAAGCGAGCTTATATAGATCAATTTGTTTAATAACTATATCAGTTTGATTAAATGTTGAAGCATGGTCTTAACCTCTAATTTAATGTTAATTGACCCGTTTTAATGCAAACTGATACATTTGTTAATGATGGGGAATCAAGCAGAAACATTTTGGATCAATGATTAAATGCGTAATCAAGTCAAGTGTAATTGACTTGAGGTGTAATTTGTCATAGCCAGAAAAGGAAGGGGGCTGACGGGCAAACAAGGAAATGGGGAAGACCGATGGGGTTTGGGTTAATGGCAGGTTTGGTCCCTACGGTTTAGTATGTGTTTAGAATTTAAACACAACTTAATATAAACTACTTAAAACCAAATAAATACTTAATGGTATATAAAATTAAATTTGTATAAATATATTTGTCGAAGAAAAGATAATTTTCAACTTTCATTAGACGATAATAGTCATTACATAAGCAAGTGGAAATTTGAAAATGATATACTTCACAAGTGTCATAGATACAAAAACGTAGACGAAAAGTCTTGGATATTACACAATTCGCCTAAATAATCTCTTGTTTTGTGTAAAATTTTGCTAATGTTTTATAGCCATGTTTACCTTCCCTAACAAATGTAGTCATTGCAGGGTTATGATTAACACTACATATGCTAGACATAGTTTTTTAGCTTATCGACAAATGAATGGTCTCTCACTCAAGAAATCTGTATCCCATATATACCCCAGATGGTTACATCCAACATTCTGATTAGGCCAAATCCCTCGATCACAATGTCCCTCAAGATCGAACTAGAACTTCCACCAACTCGATCTAACCCGAATCCAACCAAATTATACCCAACGTTTTGTTGGACCTAGTAGAGTAAATCCTAAAAAACGTGACTATTATGGCCCATGCACTATATGTGGAAGGGTCTTTGAAACTTCACAACATTATGCCGGTCACATGGGGGTCACTATAGGAAGGACAAGAATAAGGAGAGGTTAGAGAGAATGACTAAGGGGCTTAATATTAACCAGTCCCAAGTTTCAATGCCAAAGAGTTTTCTCTAGCTCGGTGCAGAGGTCTTCAGTTGGGTGCTTCTTCTTTGTTCTCTTAACTGGAGTAAGAAGAACGATTACCTTCTCACCGGAGGATGAAGTGCTATGAACCATCAACATGTCATGATCTTATCATTATAGACTGCCAAAGATCAATGTATGAGAAACCATATTAAACTAATCAATCATAAAAAATAGCAAAGCAGATTGAATACGCAATTTTGAAAACTTTTCTACTATTATCGTCCTTGGTTTCTTTTGCTAAAAAATATAAATAAAATAAATAAATATCTTGTGAATCTTGCAAACCAAATTTCACCAACAAATAAAACATTAAGTAGAGCAAATTAATAACACCACTATCTACTTAAACAACAAGAAATTTATTTAAAATTATCAGAAAAATAAACTGTAAACAGGATTAAAATGGTTGTGATCATATGGAACAAATCCTAACTAACTTAAAAAGACCAAAATTAAAATTTTTAATTTATTCGGAAATCAATTTTTGTCTCAAATAAATAAAGAGATAGTACTTATGGGGATATCCCAAATTAGGCTAAAGAACTCGAGTATTTTTACAACACAAACATATCGTTATCATCGAATTTGCTCAAAACTCATAAACAAGATTGACTTCTAATATCTTTTTTCCATAATCACTTTTAAGGTAAAAGATCGATTTTAAAGCAAGAAAACGCAACCGGTAGATTTAACGATGCAAGAATTAAATTAAAGGATAGATCATACCATTCTTCACTCATTGTGTCCTGCTTGATACTTTTGATAAACCTCGGATTGTGTGCAAAGATTAGACGAAACAAGAGAGGAACCTAATTCCTTTCGCAGGAATGAAGTGGAAGAATGCATACAATTTATAGCGAGATATTTAATTCGTAATTAAAATAAAATCAAAAAAATTAAATTTTGAAATTAATGCTCATTGGTTGTGTTAATGATTAAAAGATATAAATCATAAGAAACTAACGATATGGTTGGCTCATCAATGGACCACATCTTACTCAAAAGGTATAAGACGTGTGAATTCGTGAATCTCTTTAGCTAAATGCACAGTTTCTGTGCCAATCTGACGTATTCGGTTAAACCATTTAATTATTTTATTTTAATATTTTAAAAACGTGTTTTGTGTCGGGACAAGTAATTAGTTACATTATAATTAAAATTAAACCAATTAAATTAACTCTAGAAATAAATACTCATTAATTCGATATAATCGATCATGGAACATAAAACATGAGAAACTAATTCTACGGTTTTTGCATCAAGCTGAACGAAATAAATATCTTCTAGTACTTCTATTTTTGAGTGTAGATTTATTAGAGGGTCAAGTTATTCTATAAGGTGGAACAAAAATGAGAAAGATGAGAAGGATTTGTAGGAAAAAAACTTATAAAAATAATGAAAAATTAATTAAAAAATCAAAACTCAAATTTTAATACAAAAATAAAAAATATAAAAACACAAAAATGTTTCACCATCTTCCTCGTTCTAAAAAAACAAAAAACAAAAAAAAAACTCGAAAAAAACACAATGTTGATTGAAAAATATCATTGTATTTTTTTCTTAATATTGTGTTATATTACTCATCATTGTGTAATATTTTGTTCGGAATTGTGTTATATTCTGTGATCTAATGTGTCTTTCTTTTATTTATCATTGTGTTGTTTGTTTATTTTTGGCATTGTGTCTTTTCGACGGGGTTTTTTTTTGGAACGAGAATGACGGGCGAAACATTTTGGTTTTTTAATTTTTTTCGTTTTTTATTTATATACTGAGTTATGATTATTTTATTATTTTTTAAAGGTTTTTTGTATAGACACAAATCCTTCTCACACTTCTAATTTTTATCTCCCTTTCCATTTTAACTTTACCCTTTATTGGAAAGATGATAGTACATTTAAAGAATGTGCATTCATGATACAACAAAAAACTTGCACATCTGGGTCAGTCTAAATTCTAAAGGAGGTTTAGGGCCAATTATGGGTCGACCTCGCAAACATTATAACAAAACAATCATGATCGTATCGAATCACTCAGGTTCACATGTTGGCTCGTTTAGCCCAATGATTTATTTTTTTGTTTTCTAAAATGTCTTTAAATATTAACTTAAAACTATTTAGGTATTTTTACTTTTAATGCCAAAATTTTGAAGTTTAAAAATTAACTAGTGCTTTCTCCGACGCGTTGCGTCGGGCCACATACTTTTTATGTACCCGTAACGTTGTAGCGGTACATTAATGTGGATTCGGTTCATACCATAGTTAGACCAAAAATAAATTCGTCGAAATAAAAAGATTAACATATAAAAAAATTTAAATGTTTAAAACAACGTTTATTGTTGGTAAAACCCGAACGTTGGTGAAACCCATGCATTGAAACACGAACGTTGGTAAAACCCTGGTAGGTAAATACCAAGAGTTATGACGTGAATTCGGTCATAATCGACTTCTTTCGTTATGGTATAAATGGCGTTGGTTCAACTCGAGCGTTAAAACCTCCCCAAAAAATCGTCAAATTGACATATAAAACATATAAAAAATAAAATACTTAAAATGACATTTATTAGGTCGGTAAAACCCTAGTTTTGATAAAACCCAAGCCCAAGTAAGGAAGCATCTCCAGATTTTCAGCCCCCTCTTCATAAAATCATTAATTTTATGTTTTGAACATATATATATATAATGTTCAAATTCAACGGTATTTTGGGTGGTGAAAATTCCACAACTAATTCACTGTTGGGTGGCACCAACATGGCTTGTGGTGGTGTTTGCCACCGGCATCACCAGCCACATCATCTCTTTAGCGGTATATGAGTTCCACGTCCTTTAGTCTCAGCGATATCTTATCAGCACATAACTAGCTCTTTTTATGTTCAAAACATAACAAAATGAATTTTCACCGTCCAAAATACCTTTGAATTTACACATTATTATATAATATAAACAAGAACTTTCGTGCCGCAATGGGCCACTTGACGGCACCGTATTATTCGATTAATTTTGTTTTTTTAGTTAAGTTATCATAATAAATGTAATGGAAATCGACCGAACATCAATTTTTTTTTGTTTTAGTTCTGGTACCATAACAAACTTGAAAGAAACCGACCGAGTTCACGCAGACTCGCGACCTTAGTTAAAGCCCATGACCGACAACCCTAGGGTTTTTACCAATGCCAAAGTTTACCGACCGACCCCCCCCCCCAAAAACAAATAAATAAATAAATAAAATTGGTTGTTGGTCCACCTCATTTTTTATATATATATTTTTTCGTTTTTTAGTTCCAGTACCGTAATGTACGTAATCCGACCGAATTCATGTCAAGTTACCGCCTCAATGCTCGGGACAACAACACTTGGGTTTTACCATCGCCCGGGTTTGCCAACCAAATAAACATCGTCTTAAGTATTTTGGTTTCTTATATGTTAATTTGACATTAATTTTTTTTGGGTTTTAACGCAGCCGATACTGATCGAATTCGTATCGACTTATCGTTGTAATGCTCGGGTTTTACCAACGTTGCGTAAAAAAACTAGTTATATATATTCAGTACTTTAGACTTCTACAGGTGAAGAGGTAGGTCCCAGCAGAGCCCAGTTGGACCCGCAAGACTCACCTTAAACAGGGACGTCTGCGCAGAAACCAACTGGATCCGCAGGACCAACCATGCTCAGAGACGTGACGTCCTTACGCGCAGTACGCAAGCTGTTCCCGCAGGAAATGCCTCCCATGGTGAAGGACTCCGCCTGTTTTCCGCAGCCTCGGATACAAGCCATGAGGGAAGGCCACACCGCGCAGCAAGGCTACACGCACAAGGCACTTAGCTCTCAATCACTCAGTGTCACCTGAAGGAATGAGCGAAGCCGGGAACTATCCCGCACAAGGGCGGGAGGGGGAATACTCCCGCCCAAATAAGCCAGTCCGTACGATACAGGAAGATCTTCTGTACTGTACCTGACGAGGTATGGGAAAAAGATCTGACTAAAGATACGACAGCTTATGGACAACAGTATGGCGAGCAGCATGCTCCTACACTGTTTGTCACTGTTAGCCGCTGCCTACTCACCAACTCTTT
>NW_027503787.1:0-24335 GCF_021521415.1 Bidens hawaiensis
GATGACCATGATGATTGGCCCAATTATGATGAGACGATGCTAATATAACTACCTGGGTTAGTGCTATCCCGAATATGTAATATATTGATGCTGCTAACCTATATATACGGTTTGCTTACGCCAACCCATACGATGGCGACGGTGACGTCTATGATGATGATCACACATATATATGATGAGGACCAATTATATGTACATATATGACAATACGCCACACAGGCGCGCGCGCACACACACACACATATATGTTGATGATATTGTGACACCAATGTTTAATGACATGTAACCCGTATGAATTTTTAAGACGACCATGATAACGTATTCGATGGTCATACTGATGGTAGCATGTACGACTGATGATGTCGTTTGATGACGACGACAATTCATAAGATGGTGCCGACAGTGATCGCTAATATTGGGCGTTTTGTTTATGATAACCCACACGATGTTGACTACATCCCGTACATGGCAATCGGATGATGATGTGATGATGTGATGATGATGATGATGATGATGATGATGATGATGATGATGATGATGATGATGATGATGATGATGATGATGTGATGATGATGATGATGATGATGATGATGTGCCGATGATGACGACACTGATAGCGGATATATGTTTGAGCCCTTATAATCAACTCTGATACGATAGCCTATACAATGACCACGTTGATTACCCGCACGTCTGATGATGATTGCCGTTTCATGGTGATGGTGCTCGATGATTATGATGATGATAACCACTATAATACATGATAACGATGATAACTTTATGATGTTGATCATCATCATAACACATTATGGTGATGTTCATTATTAACCTAGAAAATGATAATGATACAAAACTACATATTTGAAATGATAACACTAGAATGTTATGAGCCTCTCTATTACGAAGTTGTAAATCTTATCCAGAAAATCTACTAACGGTTAAGATAATATTTCAATAATGGATAAAATTTTAAATTTATTTAAAAAATACAATTTATTAAACGAACTCCTCCTTTAACGAAATTTAATACCGGAATGTTAGTAAAAAAACTAAAAGTAAATGTTTTTATACTATTTTTAAAAAGTTATAAAACAAAAAACCAAAATATATAAATAATTAAATGTGTAGAAATAAATAAAACCAAATTCAAAACCCTTTTAACTTCAAAACCCTAAATCGAATTCTACTTCTCTTTACTGTTATTCGTAGACATCGCTTATTAAGGTAAGAACATTAAAATGCCACGTCTCAATAATGGAGTTAAGTTCTTAGTAGATATCGACATCGATTCCATGAGTAGGATGGTATGTTAATATTGTTATCTAGTTAATTTTTTTTATGAAACATTTTACAGTTTTGCAACATATACATTCTAAGAACATTTTTGTGTTACTTATAGCTCATTCCTAAAGCTATTCAACCAATGTTTGCTGACATGAAATCGAATACCGGCTGTTGTTTGATTTACGGTCAAAGTGGTAGAACGTTTTCTGTTGTTATAATCAAAGTACTTGATGATTTTTATTTTGGAACCGGTTGGACTGAATTAATCAGAGAATGTTGTATAGAAGATGGAACATATGTTGTTTTTGAGATTAAACCAAGATGTATGTTGAATATGTTTACTTTCAAAAGAAACGTAAATGATCAATCCGGTACTATGATATGTATTCCAGTCAGAAACCGACACGTCCATTACTTGGTAAGTTTTAATTTATGTTTTTAATGATTGTTTACAAATTCAAATGTCCTTTAATTAACATGTTTAATAGGATTTCAATGAGTGGTACGTGATTCAAGAATTTGGTGACAATTACATGAATTCGCTTTTCGAGCTTATAGCTCCAGATAGATATATGTTTAAAGTTTCATGTCTTAGGGATGGAATGGGTTGTAGGCTAGAGGATGGATGGAATGAGGTTTTTAAACAAACCAACTTGAAAGGTGGCTCGTTTGTTGTGTTTGAAATCATATCAAATAAGACATTTCATATTAATGTCTTTCATGAATATGGCATAGAATTTATCCTTCCTGGTCCAAATCACCTGTTTCTCAACTACCAATCAATCAATCAGGGTAGTTCCTCCCAAAACCCAATTCATCTTGATGAGCAAGATGATGACTCTAAAATCTTCTTCCACATGAACGTCACCAAGAAATTGGTAAATTGAATTTTTAAATTTCTTTTTTATTTACAAGTATATATGAAATTTGCTTTTCACAGCGTCTTCCGGGTCACATTGCAACCAAGATTGATGCCTATGATGGAATGGCAATCACTTTGGTCAATCCCGAAGGTCGTAAAAAAATGAGACTTCATGGTGAACTGTCGGACCTGAAATTCAGATATTCGTTACCAAAATGGAAAAATTTCAAGGTGGAAAATGAAATACAGATTGGTGATAAGTGCATATTTGAATATGACTTCAATGGAGCTACTTTGTTAGTTTCAAAAGTTGATTAGTGATTTGGTGATGTTAGGAACATTTGGGAAATATTTGGTGACGTGTTTGGTGATGTTTGGAACATTTGTGATTTGGTTGGTTATTTGTATATGTATGGTTGTTGTATTGATACACTTTTTAGTTTATTGTGTTGAATGTTGGTTGGTTAATTAGCTTTTAAATGCTTTAATTTTATAGTTTCTTGTATCATCTATTTTGTTATTCACTCTTATTTTTGTTTCATGAAATGTATTGTAATGGTGTCTTTTGTATGAAAACCTTTAATGAATGGTAATTATGGTTAAATCTAAAAATAAAACAAAAAACACTTTGTTAAAAAACACTATTACGCTTGTCATGCGCTAATGTACATAAACATATATAAATATCCTAATACGCAATTCACGCTTATCCAACCATCTTCTGGCAAAGTGCCTATTTTCAGCCACAGGTTCTCTGCCGTAAAAACTATGCCAATAATTAATCTATTGGTTCTTAATTAAAAGGGAGGCAAAACTCAAAAAGCTCCAAAATATTGGCTTCAAATATTCAAAAACTCCAAATTACATTTAACACTCCAAAAATCAAATTACACTCCAAATTATTAAAAATTTTCCACTCCCCAAATCAGACGACAGTGATTTATACTCCAAATTACACTCCAAATTATTAAAAAACAATCGAAGATGAAGCTTATAGATGAAAGAATCGAAGAAGAACGCTACTCCGATGAGGAAGCCAACTACGACGACGACGCTCAATCAGACGACACTGAAGACTACTCCAGCGAGGAAGCCAACGACGACGACGGTCAACCAAAGGATGTGATAGGGACGATGGTTATCGAACCCCTCAACAGTTTGGAGGCTATCCAACCCCCCAACAGTTTTGCTACTACGAAAAAACCTACAAGGGGGTTGACGAGGTTACCTAAGCTGCGTACCCAATATGCAAACTCTGGTGGTGTCAAACTGGCAGCGGAGTTTGATAATCTGGGTAGGTTCACTGGCCAAACAAATCAAAGTTTGCAAGTTTTTTAGGGGATGTTGTAAGGGAAATAGTTGGCTTGAGACATTTAAGTTGGAGGGAAGTCACAAAAGAGCTTAGAGATAAACTGTGGGAACAAATAACGGTTATTCTTTATTTCTATTTGTGCATTTTATATTTTGAGATGTAATTTACCTTATGTATTATATTATGCAGAAATATTTTGAGATTGAGGCTTGTCGCAGGCCTTCTGTGATGAATCGGCTTGGACACCTTCTTCGGGATTTCAGAAGAAAAATGTATGCCAAATACATTATGCCGAACATCGGTAAACCTCTAAAGCTGAAGGCGATACCCAAGGGATACAGGACGATGATCAGGCAAGAAGACTGGGATCGCTTCGTTGAGTACACACAATCAGAGAAGTTTCAGGTATAAATCCTCTACTCTGCAAACGTAGATTGATCGACTATATATGGTTTATGTTTTTTATTTAAATATAATGAAATGATTATAATGTGTGGTTGAAGAAAAAATCGGCTTCATCAAAGGGAGTTCGAGCAAAGAATGTTTTTGATCATCACATGGGACGAGGGGTTATACCTACCTTCGAGAGAAACTGGTAATCATTGTCAGTTGCTTTCTCTCTAGTTCAATGATTTGTCTAACGCATGACCGTCAGCTGCTTTCTCTTGAATATTTTACAATGTCAAAAAGAAGGAAATTGAACCGGATGAGATCCCCGGTCGTGCATTAATGTGGATGAAAGGAAGGGAGGACAAAGATGGTGCATACAAGAATGCTGTTGTCGAAGACGTGGCAACCAAATTAGTATGTTTTAGTATTAAACTTTTTAAATCATGTTAAAGTCAATTCATTGCCTTATATTGGTGTCAAAAAACTTGAGTCCGTATAACTTGTCTCAACACTTGATGTGGATACATAAGCATGTTACAAGTGTATTAGAATATTTGTTTTCTTGCAGGTTCAGCATGAGGAGCAGATCGCCTCCGGAGCCCTGACACTTGAACCGTGCACAGATGCCGTCACCTTAGTGCTTGGCAAAGAGAAAGGTGGGTTTTTAAAAGGGATTGGGTACGGATTGACAACAGGTAAATATTGGGGTGTGAGTCGGGTAAAAGGCTCGTTTAAGCAACGGATTGCCCAACTTGAGTATGAGGCGGTACAGAGAGATGTAGTGGTGAACAGGTTGACATCTCTACTTGAATCCACGACTGCTATGCTAGCAAGCCGTGAGAAGGAACGGTTAGCATTTGAGGCCAGGTTCAGACATCTTGAAGGATTGTTGCCGGAAATGTCAACAAGTCAAGTAAGTGACGTATGCTGCATATTAATTAATGCATTCGACATACATAATTGGCACTGTTTTTGTCACAATTCGTAGGTAAATCATGTTCCCAACCAGGTTGGTTCTAACCAAAGTACTAGTGCTGTGGCACAAAATAAAATGCCAGGACCAGTAAGTATCTAACAGTTTCTTTGTTTTTTACAACTTTCCATGTGACTTTTCATTTTCAATAACCTAATAAATTGATTTGTAGGCTAGTTTTATGGGAAACATCTTAACCTCAGGTGAGGCTGTGCAACAAGAATCCGCTTCTCAGGTAACCATTTGACAGTTTGATTGATTTGTTTTAATAATTAACTTTCCATGAGAGTGTGCTGATTTTGCATAAGTTAATTGTAGCCCAAGTCTGCGGATAAAATAGTTGTCGAAACGGTAGCCGCTCCCCATATCGCGACATCAGTAAGAATTTGACAATTTCAGTCCTTTTTATAATTCGTTTCCTATGTGAGTGTGCTCATTTTCTATTACCGAATTGCAGGCCAAGTCTGTGGAAAAAAGTGTTGACCAAACGGTAGCCGCTCCCCATATCGCGACATCAGTAAGTATTTGACAATTTCAGTACTTTTTATAATTCGATTCCAATGTGAGTGTGCTCATTTTCAATTACCGAATTGCAGGCCAAGTCTGTGGAAAAAAGTGTTGACCAAACGGTACCTGCTCCCCATATCGCGACATCAGTAAGTATTTGACAATTTCAGTACTTTTTATAATTCATTTCCAATGTGAGTGTGCTCATTTTCTATTTACCGAATTGCAGGCCAGGTCTGTGAAAAAAAGTGTTGACCAAACGGTAGTCGATCCCCATAGCGCGACATCAGTAAGTATTTGGCAGTTTCAGTTTTTATATTTTATAACCTAATAAGTCCTAACAATTCCAATTTCTGTTATATTACCAATGAAGCCTGTAAAGAACAATGTTGACCAAGCATCAACACAACTACACCACACTCCGGATAGTAACGGCTCGAAAAAACCATTAGTAAGTATTTGGCAATTTCAGTTTTTTCTTTAATTGTTGATTGATTCATTGAATGTTTTTAGGTAAAACGGAGAAGCCGTAAAGGAAAAGTTGATGTATCTACGGATGAAGCTTCCCCACATGCGCGAAACATTGTTAATTTCCCACCAACATGCGCGAAATATTGACTTCAACTAAGCCATCTTAATTTCACATGCTGGTTTATAGGTGTATGAGTGTCGTTTGTGTGTGAATGACAAGCGTAACAAGGTGGCAAATGGTAAAGTTTATTGGTCACCGGTTCCACAACAGTTGCATGGAAAAGCAATCCCGGGGGGTTGCTATAAAGTTAGTATTGATGAAGTCATAAAGGAACAAGAAAATATTCCTTGTGAGGCAGGTGAAATTGTGACTGTTGGCAACGTAATTGGTACTTTTGTTGCTTGGCCAGAACACCTAATCTTATGTGACCAGGAGGTTTGTTCCCTTTTAACTTAACCGAACAAATATCTATGTTCTTTTTCATTTAGTTTAAAAAATGAACACTTGTGTTCGTTTATGTTCGTTTGTTTATAATCTAAACTAACATAATTGAACAAAGATAAACGAACTCCCCGCTGAAAGGTTCACGAACAGTTAAACAAACGTTCGGTATGTGTGCATACTATTTTGTTCTATTCAATTACAAAATACGACATTACTTATACATATTTGTTTTTCATATTCTGTTGTTCCAGCTACCACCACTCCCATCCTCAAAAGAAGTAGACAGAGCTGGCAAGAAGGCAAAGGCAAAGTACACAACGACAGACCGGGTGACCAAACAGAAGACAAGGAGTAGTGCCAAGAAAACCGACGCCTTAGCTAGTATATAGGTAGTCGTTACTTTTGTATTTTGTAAGATATTTTGCATATACATTTGCTTAAGTGAATATTATTGTTAATATAATTTGTTTCTAATTTTGTTTTGTCATGCTTGCTTATAGTTGTTTTATATTACTGCACAAAACGGTAAAGACAATGGCCACACTACAAACAACAAAAGAGTGTTTGAGTGGCAACTTCACATTTTTAGCCACATAGACAACAACTTCCAGTGTCTATATGATATTATTAGCCACACAGCATCTCACTATGTGTGACGAAAAGTTTGAAAATAGCTATACTTTAAATTGGAAAAGCATTATGTGTGACAAACGGTAAAGACAATGGCCACACCACAAAAGAGTGTTTGAGTGGCCACTTCACATTTTTAGCCACATTGACAACAACCTCCAGTGTTTATATGATATTATCAGCCACACAGTACCTCACTATGTGTGACGAAAAGTTTGATAATAGCCATACTTTAAATTAGGAAAAGCATTATGTGTGACAAACGGTAACACAATGGCCACACCACAAAAGAGTGTTTGAGTGGCAACTTCCCATTTTTAGCGACATTTGACAACAACCTTCAGTGTCTATATGATATTATTAGCCACACAGTACCTCACTATGTGTGACGAAAAGTTTGACAATAGCCACACTTTAAATTAGGAAAAGCATTATGTGTGACATAATGACAAACGGTAAGACAATGGCCACACCTCAAAGAGTGTTTGAGTGGAAACTTCACATTTTTAGCCACATTGACACCAACCTTCAGTGTCTATATGATATTATTAGCCACACACTACCTCACTATGTGTGACGAAAAGTTTGACAATAGCCACACTTTAAATTAGGAAAAGCATTATGTGTGACAAACGTTAAGACAATGGCCTCACCACAAGCTACAAAAGAGTTTTAACTAGCAAGTTCACATTTTTAGCCACATTTTTAATAACCTCCAGTGTCTATAAGTTATGATTATCCACACAGTACTTCATTATGTGTGACGAAAAGTTTTACAATAACCACACTTTATATTAGGAAAAACATTTTGTGTGACAAACGGTAAGACAATGGCCACACTACAATCTACAAAGGAGTTTTTGAGTGGCAAGTAAACATATTTAGCCACTTTTAATTTAATATCCAGTGTCTATATAATATAATTAGCCACACTATTATTAAATTTAAGTGGCCATTGCTTTGCTATATCCAGACGGTATAGGTCACAATGCACGTTTAACACAACTCTATTGGCCACATTATTATAAAATTCATGTGGCTGAAACGTTAATTCATGTGGCTCTATATGTGAAATGGTCACTCATAGGAAATAGTCATGTGGCCATTTTCTGCCGTTTAGCCACACTTATTGGAGAGGCTTCTTGATGGCCAGCAACTAATGCCTGTACCCTTTAGCCACACTTATTACCACATAAGGACACTAAAAACTGTGTGTGGCCATATCATACCCACGGTGTCGCGACCTTTGGCCACATATGACCTGAACCAAATGTGTGTGGCAAAAGGCCTACGGCCACACTTTTTTCGTGTGGCTGAAGGTCAATATTCACGTAGTGAATCCGAAGAGGCTGGCATCTGGAGATTTGTCGTGATGTTTGAATTACTATGTTTTATGTTATGTTTCTGAAAGACAAGTTGTGGATGTTTGTAATGAATGGTTGACTTTTATATTATTCCGCGAAAGTTTTTATCAACTCTGATATTTAGAACCGCGTTTATGAGTAAATCCAACGTTAAAGTGAGGCACCGGTAGCGGGGCCTTACAATACATACATACATACATACATACAGACAGACATATATACACACATACATACACACATACATACACACACACACATATATACATACATACGGCTCATACATACATACGGCTCATACATACATACATCACCATCCATATTATCAAACTTTCAAGCTCCAATCAAACTCAAGAACAACTAATCTAATATTTTTAATCCTAGAAATCAACCTTAAATCAAAACTAACTTGTTATTCTTGAGGATTTGAAGATGAGATTGAGAGTGTTGTAGGTGTGAAAGTGATGGTTTTCCCTCCTAATCTTCTTCCTAGTAGCCTAACCATCCTTGTTCTTGATCAAACCTTCATAATTTCTAGATTGCATGTGTATGTTTATGATAATTTGAATTTTGAGTGTGTGTAGGTGGGTGTGTTTGGCCGTGAGATTTAAGGAGAGAAAGAGGGAGGAGTGTAGAGTGGTGAATGTGTTAGTAGAGTGAGAGGTGGAGGAATGGGGAAGTTACAACTCAAAATGTTCTAGAAGGTATAATCATTTGATAGGTGAATTGGAGAATGGGTATTGGAGGATAGGGGAGGTGGGGTGATGAGGTGTTATGGGGGCCGGCTAGGAGGGGGTAAGGTGAAGGGTTGGTTGTTTTATAAACAATTTCGTTGAATCGTTTAACGTATTACGTGTTTTAGATATCTAAATGGATCCCGTTTTTAATAATTTTGTCAGCCTTTGACCAAAATCAAATTCCTGACAGTGTTGACTATAAAAACTATTTTTTTTGTAAATAGTTTGTGTCGGGTCCTTTCCGGGTCCTGTACTGGCTTGTGCTTACTTATTTTCCAGTTTTCGTGATTCGAACATTCCTAAATTATGTTTAAATATTGTCTCATACGTTTTAACATATATTTTGAATTTTTAGGATTATTTAATCATTCTAATGATTTATTTACTTTTTGGTTCGCTGCCCGAGGTTTTTGCACCTTTTACTTGTTTCGTGTCGGAATTAAGACTTTTTATTGATCTGGCAAGATATAGAACCTTAACAAATAAGGATTTTATTAATAAAGCGATATTAGGATGATAAACAGGATTACATTAGTGAAAATTTTTAGTCAAATGATACACTAATAATTTCTTGTAATAAAAATAATTTAAAATTAAGTTAAATTACATCCAACTTCTAGAATTTATCCTTAATATCATAAGTCAAAATTAAAATAGAATAATCACCCTCATCGGTTCGATTGATTCCACATATGACTCACATCAATTTCAGGCTAAACACTAATTTTCACAATAATATTATCTCCGCCATCTTTAATCCTCTGTTCTCTCCATCGAAAAATTAACAATCATCGTTGGTTCCTTCTTCGCAACAGGTATTTCGATTATCACAAATCTGTCTTCTAATTCAATGAGTAGAACCTTCAATTAATAAGGTAACTTTCTAATTCTATGCTTTGGATTAAATGTTAATATGAAATTGGTTAATTGTTGCATTCATTGTTGCTTATAAGGAGTCAGACCTTTGGAATATCTTGGGTTAGAGGGCGACAAATGTTCTACCCAATTCGGTGTAAGTCTAAAAATTTGATACAATTCATTATTTTAAATTTTGATTAGATCCATAATTTAACTTTGTGAATCTCAAATTTGTTATTATATTCATGCCAGGATTTTATGGTAGACTTAATCATTCTTTTTATTGTCCTTTTTTAACTACCCGTGTATAACATGGGTTATAACCAAGTTAATACTAATATGACTTTTAAAACATTAACTAAGTGTGTTTATATATACCCATGTTTACATAATTAGGCCCATTTTCAAATGTCTAACTGTTTAACTTAAGTCTGTTTTTAAAATTTTATACCTTAATAATAATAGAAAAAAACAAACAAGGATCAGTCCAAGGAATCTTTAAACGAATCAAATCGAGTTTTCTTCAATCGGATCGAATCGAGTTTTTTTCAAACGAATCGAATCGAGTTTTCAAGAATTTGATTCAAAATCGGGTTTTCGCTCCTTTCCCCTTTAAATCGTTTTCTTACATCCCATTATGCCCGTCTTACATATGAAACAAGTTCTGGGCTATAACAACTTCGTTTTTTTAATTTAACTCGATCCAAATGTCACCCGTTTAACCCGTTTTAATCCAAACATCGTTTTCTAATCAAGTTTATGTTTTTATTACATAATAAGGCCCGATTTGCCTTAGTATCAAACCTTAGGGCAAATCGACCTTAAAAAGTTAACCTTATACCTAAAACGTGCCTCTTTTGGTTCGATTTTGCTTCAGCTTGGATTCAACACGTGAATCTGGGTGTTTCTTGTTTGACGTGGATACTAGAACGTGAACTCTAACCTTTCCTTCAGCTCGGATCTAGGTCTGAATAGGATGAAAGTGTTTGTGTGTGTGTTTTGAGTGTGTGTGTGTGTGTGTAGGGAGGCTGGATGAATGAAAACGAGGGTTTTAGGGTTTTATGGAGGGTTTAGGGTGTTTAAATACTCCCAAGCGCAAGGACCTAAGGCCCATTACCATTATTATTATTATTATTATTTAACTTAACTAAATAATAACACACCATTAAGTAAACGAAATTCTTTTATTTATTATTATCAAAAATAGGATGTTACATAACAACACCCGACTGGTGTAACCTCGGCGTATAGTACATTTTCCATTTTTAATTTTTTTTAACTTTTTAATTCGCCTATTCGATCCTAAGTTTATCGTGCCTGTTTCTAATCAACATTATCTCAAAAAAATAGAAGTTCATACATAGTGTAAATGTAAATGAACTCCTCTACTCGACTATAATTATAAACACAATACCACTTGAATCCCATTAATCTAATTCTCATAAGTCGGCATACTATTAGGTCAAGAGTATCTTTAACATTTCGGGTTTTCATTTTTATATTCTTGTAATTATACCCGACCCGTTTAAGGGTTCGGGTCATTCTTTTAATAAAACCGACACATTTATTGAGTATATTTATTGTTTAGTTTTATTATTTAATAGCTTAAATACTCAAACATACAAAAACTTGACATTTCCACCCAAACTCAAACTATAACCTATTCTCGTTTCCATCTAAAAACTCCAGGGGCCTAACCTGTAAATTCTGATATTAAATTAATATATTATAACCATAACCCAAACCCACTGGTCCGACCAGCTAACCCAAACCCGACCCGCGCACCCGAAATCCTGCAAAACCTCCATTTCCCGCTCGTTTATGATCGATTAACTTTGGAAATTGGCATATTCCATCGAATAAATGTGTAACCGACACTCAATTATAGTAAACATGTGTTAATTAGTCCGTATTGTGATCAATTAACCTTATTAAGCCCGAACAAACCCTAATTTGGGATCCTATATAATCCTTTCGCATTATACCAATTAAACTCGCAGAAACCCTCTTCTTCTCGTCGCCAACTTTCCCCCAAAACCCAATTTTATTTATACTATCATCCCGTCACTCAAATTACCTCTTTTCGGCTGCAACCTAGCTCGATCAGTTTCCCCGACTTACCAAACGTTATAATTCGATTAACAGGTATGGTTGAGATCGCGTTACACCATTGATCAATAGCCCCTTATTGAATTGAGCAATTATGGATCCAAAATCGCGATTGAATCTTATGGTTCATATGTTCATACTGAGTAGTGTTTATATTTTTTTTCAAAGCTGTTTATGAACCAAAAGATTATCCAGTCCAGTTGGTTGTGTGTGTGTCTCAAAGAAAATAAGGCCGTGGGTTCGAAACCCAGCAGACCCGTTTTATTTATTTTTCTTTTTCTTATTTACTTCTTGTATTTTTTATATTTATGTAATAAAAACCCTTTAGAAATCATTAAATAAGAACTGACAACCCTAAGTCGTGTTCTTGTCATCTAAACCCCGCTTTTGTTAACTTTTATTAGTACAATTAATTTATTATTATTATTATTGCCACCATTATTATTTATTAACCATTACCATTATTATCACAATTATGATTATTATTATTAAAATTATTGATAATAATAAGGAAAACAACAATAACGTTAATTTTACCCTTACAATTAACGAAAATGTATCTAGTAATATTTTAATGTTACATACAACCCAGTCGAATCTCAAAACCCGGCATAAATATTAGTTTTTCGCTATGATTATATTATTTCTTGTTATTAACAACTAGGAGGATTTGTCGGCAAATCTGGGGAAGCTTGATCGTTTTCCATCCTAGCCTTTTCCTTTTATTATCTCGTCCTCGTTTATCCTACTCTATAAGGTGAGTTTACATATCCTGCTTTTTCATCTTTTAAATTTTGGGGGTGGCATGTATACCCTATTTAAATTACTCATTTTTATTTTCACATCTATTCAAAACACAATTCAATATATGTTTGTTGTGTGATTATTGCATGCTCGATGATAATGCTCTATGTGCTTAATTGTTTATTTCATGTTTGGTGGTTGGTATCTCATCCTCATCTAGTATGATCATATATTTACCCAAGTACATTGATTCCGTATCAATAAGAACGAGTCCACATCTATTTATATGTTTACATTTTCATAAGAATTGTAATACTCATCATTTACATATGAATTGTGGTTTTTATTATATATGTATCTCAACTAAAACTTATGTATTCTCACCAACATTCATCTTGACAAACTCTATTTTTATACATACTACAGGTACAAGTAATTTACATTGATCAAGACCGAAGATATTTGTTTTTACCTTAGAATATGTATCCAAATAATAAATTTGATGTAATTGTTTTGATTATTATAATTGTGTACCTGTTTTGATATTAATGAATTAAATAATTATTGTCACTTTAATTAGTGTCTTTTGAGTTACTGTCCAATCAATACTTTACGTCCCGGCATGTTCCGCCTTTGGTCGGGGTGTGACAGTATCAACATGCATTAATTATTCGAATATACAATTCACATATTGACTTAGCATCCAATGATTATCAACATGTATCTTTAACATTTATCCAATTTAGTTTAGAACAATCTAGCATTTCATAAAATTTGTCAAAAAATAAATATAGTTTATAAAAACATTTACCCTGCCACATTCCTATTCAATGACCAAAGATTTACTCCAACATATTGATCGAACCACAATTTAACGATAAGATTTAGTTACTAAGTATCCATCTATAAAATATTGAATAAAAGAATACTTACATGTACTCGTTACCTAATTGACCTAAACTGTGGAATCACATGTTTGAGTGTCATCGTGCCATCTCCATCTTTGTCATATTCCTTGTAACTAATCATCAACACATTAATGAGTCAATATAAATGTAACATCCTAGGAAAATCACACATCAGCCGTGGACAAGTGTGATCTTTGGTTCATAAGTAAATGTCCCACTTCTTAAATCACCAACACGTTTGGGCTTAACGCTTGTGGACGAGAGGAGAGCTACACAGCTAAGTGTGCTTAGGTGGTAGTAGTATCAGGATGGGTGACCTCCTAGAAGTCTCCACAAAAACAAATATGTGAGCTCTTCGTGGGAAAAGCTGACAATACGATGGTTTGAGGGGCCGAATCAGAGACACTCTAGTGTCGTTCGGGATGGTGGAGAAACCTCATCAAAGACGGCGAGTCCCCAAGGTGTCACGAGATACACCTTAGGGAATCCCACATCCTGAATTGGATGGTGGAGCAAACCTCATCGAGGACGATGAGTCCAAAGATGCGGTGTTTGTAACATCCTAGACAAATCCCACATCAACCGGGACAAGAGTGATCTTTGGTACATAAGTAAATGCCGTGTCTCTTAAATCACCAACGCGTTTTGGGCTTATAGTTAGTGACGAGAGGAGAGCTCCACAGTTAAACGTGCGTAGGTGGGAGTAATATTAGGATGGGTGACCTCCAGGGAAGTCTCCACCTGGGCAACCAAAAACAAATCCGTAAGCTCTTCGTGAGCAAAACGGACAACATCAGTGGTGCGAGTGGCCTGGTGGTACAATAATTCTCAACTTTATGTGCATGATATTCATGGTTCCACCACAATTGAACATCTTCACATGCATAATTATTTATTCCATATGTCATAGAACATCATATGCTAACACTTTGATCCACTCTATATATTTGAGCACTACATAACTCATGTTTAACGCATTAAACATATTCATTCAACTAACTATGATAATAACCACAACTACTAAGTTTTCATGGCTTCCATTATGCTACTTGGACCCTAACTAGCAACTTTTATCACTATTTTATTTCAACATAATTCGAAATGTTTATTCTATCCATATGACCCATTTGTGAAAATACTCGCATTACCCAATTGGAAGCATCTACACGCTTCTAACACACCAAAATATATGCACATAATCAACTTGTACCAACCATTCATGTTTAAATCGTTTATGTTCAAACATTACTTTTACTTGTATTAGAAAGCTCATTTTATTTATTTATTTTCTCTAGCATCTTCTCAACCTCCTCAAGCTGTAGCCCTTTCATCTCCGGGACGAGAAAAAAGATAGCAACAAGTCCCACGGTCGAAAACCCGGCGAAAATCAGAAACGTATTGTCCGCTCGAAACTAATATAAGAACAATGATATAAAAAAATAATGAAGGCCCAAAACAGGGGTCCACAGTCCCACACATCTGGCTACAAGATCTCAAACTCCCACTCATCATACGCTCTAATCTCATCACTCACTCACTAACCACATTCCTTGCACTTTCCACTCCTACAGTCTAATTTCCACCACCTTCAGCTTTAACATCAACACCCAATAAAGGTTTTGGGTCTGCCCACTAGGTGTTCAATAAAACGTCTCAATGAGTTAATTGGTTTTGTTGGGTTTACGGAGGGGAGAGCAACTGTCAGTTTCTCTCATTTCGCCTCTTAGTTCGGGTTTTTACTCCCAAAACTCAGCTCGAGTTTGTTTGTTGGCCTTTCGTCGTGTGGGGTTATGACCAGGGCTCGGTTGTCAACGGAGCCCCATCCGAGGAGGTGGGCACGGCTATTGGCCGTGCCCCTTTAGAGGATTCCATTACTGACCAGATGGATTGGTTGGGTCCAAGGGGATCCAAAGGTTAGCGACACATATAAAGCGGTTACACCTATATTGGGATGAGAAAAAATGCGCTATACGGGATGCGGTATCCATGGATTGTGATCTTTTTGTTGCGTTGGCAAATGCTCTAAAGGTTGCCAAACAATGGTTGTGCGGTGAGTGCATGTCTTTACAGGCCCTCAATCGGCATTGTCACCATGTAGACATAGTTATCAAGTTCAAAGGTGATACGGGAGGGGTGGAAGATTTCCTTGTCGGAATCCCTAAGCCACAACTTGCAATAGATGTAGTTGCTTTGGGTGGGATAGTTTTGGACGCGGCCCTCCTTGACTGTATTTTCGCACTTCCGGTAAAGACAGTTGAAAGCATCCCTCCTAGTTGTCGCATGGCATTTGCCCATGCCTTATCTGTTTCATTGTGCAAGGTGGTGTCTAGGCCAGGGTCAATTGAAGCGTCGGTTAAACTTTTGATATTACCCCATTGCATATTACAAGTTGTCAAGCCTTCTAACCAACATGAGCGTAGGTCGGGGAATAGGAAATCCTTACAATGCCATTCTATTCGGCAGGCCCTAGCAAGTTGGGGTGATGGAAGCGGATGTGTTGATCTTATCCAATCGCTCTTTAACCAACCGATGGGTATGGGCTCAAGAGCCGATGAGGGCTCCTTCGGGGGTGATAATTCGAGGGAGGACCTCAATGCTAAGCAATGTATTCGAAAAGTTGCCGATGGGCACTTCACAGCCGCAGTTAAAGTTATGTGCTCTTCGGGTATTGCTCCTCTTGGTGACGCTACTATGAAAGTGTTGCTTGATAAGCATCCTATCTTGCCTCCGCCCGCCTTGCCTGAGGCCTTACTCTCGGTGGCCCCTTTGGTTGTGGACGTTGAAAGTGTTCTAGGGTGTATTAAATCGTTTCCTAAAGGGGCTTCTTGTGGTAGAGATGGGCTTAGGGCCGAACATATTTTGGATGCCCTGTATGGGAAAGGATCCGTGATTGCCGTGGGGTTTCTTAAGGCTATCATTGAGGTGGTTAACTTTAGGGGGAGATGCCTACTGCTTTGGCGGAGTTTGTGGCTTCGGCCCCTCTAACGCCACTGCTTAAGCCCGACAATGGGGTTAGGCCTATTTCCGTTGGCGCGATTTGGAAAAGACTAGTATCCAAAGTGGCTATGAGGAGTGTTGGGAAAGAGATGGCAAAATACCTTGGTGATTTTCAATTCGGGGTGGGGATCCTGAGTGGAGCGGAGGCGGTGCTTCATAGCGCGAATATATTTCTTAATATGTTCCACTCTGATGGGTCGTTGCTTTACTTACAGTAGATTTTTCTAATTCCTTCAACCTGGTGGATAGGACCACACTCCTGTAGGAAGTTCGTGCCAGATGCCCATCTATTTCCCTATGGGTTAATTTTCTTTACAGGCAACCGGCTAGGCTATATATAGGGAATGATTGTATCCAGTCAACTATCGGGGTTCAACAAGGCGATCCTTTAGGACCCCTTCTCTTTGAATTAGCTTTACACCCCTTCATTCATCAAGTACGAGATGGTTGCAAGTTATTTTTCTATGCATGGTACTTAGATGATGGCACAATTATAGGAGACTCCATTGAAGTGGCTAAAGCCTTGGATATTATTTGATCTAAGGGGCCAAGTTTGGGGCTTGAGCTTAATATTAAAAAGACCGAAGTATACTGGCCGTCGTGCAATGGGGTAAAGGCAAAAGTAGGTTTATTTCCTATCGGAGTTGGGAGACCGGAGTTAGAGGTAAAACTCCTTGGAGGTGCGGTTAGCCGGGTTGCTGGGTTTATCAGTAATTTGGCCATTACCAGAGCTTCAAGAGTTGTGGAACTAATGAGAAGTCATAATCGCCTGCGTGACCCTCAATGTGAGCGTCTTTTGCTTCGCTCATGTATGGGGGTGGCTAAATTTTTGTTCGGACTCCTAACATGTCAGCCTATGTTTGTTAAGGAAGTTGTCTCTGTTTCTGAGAAAAGGCTTCGAGCGGCGATTGAGGATATTGTGGTATGTGGAGGTTCATTTTTTGGGGATTTTTAATGGAGACTAGCCTCTCTCCCTATCCATTTCGGTGGTTTAGGGTTATTTTCTGCTGAGGATGTTTCCACCTATACTTTCGTAGCCTCGAGAACACAATCTTGGAAGTTACATGACCACATTTTGCGTGATTGTGGTGGTGATTGGTTAGATTCCGATTTTGGATGTGCGATGGATTATTTGCACAACTCTATTCCCGATTTTGATCTTGGCGGGTTCGCTAATAAGGACACTGCCCCCTTCCCCCTAAAGCCCAAAATGCTTTGGCGAGTGCCCTTTATAGTAAAACCGTCCAAAGTTTGGGAGAAAAGTTTGGCATGTCCTCTCGTCAAAGAGCGGTATTGAATGTCTTCAGGCTCCTCATTCTTAAGACTTTTTGATTGTCACCCCCATCGAATGGTTAGGCTAGCACATGTCAGCAGTGGAGTACCGAGCCATTATTAAATATTCTTTAATGATCCCCGTGTTCCCAGTTGATGAGCCATGCCCGGTATGTCGTAAGGTTTGTTTAGATTATTTTGGTGAACACACGGTTCATTGCAAAGAACTCCCAGGGTTTAAATATAGACATGATTTGGTCAGGGATGTCCTTTGTGATGTGTTAAAACGGGCGGGAATCTCGACAAGAAAATAGGCTCTGTGAATTTCTTGTCGGATCCACATGAAGGAAGGTCTACTCTCCGACCATCGGACATTCTTGTCTTTGGATGGGCGGGGGAAAGCATGCTTGTGTTGACCTTACTGGGGTGTCCCCCTCTTGTCGGGCTTAGGGACACCAGGTTTGTTGCTAGGCATGCCGTGCTAAAGGCAGAAGCAGGAAAAATTGCTAAGCACGAGAAGGCGTGTGTGGAGAATCAACACACCTTCATTCCCTTTGCTTTTGACACATTTGGGTCTCTTGCCTCCGATGCTGCTACATTACTAAAAAGAGTTTAGCGGGTCGTGCACAGTAACTCATCGACGCCGAAGAACAATAATACTGTTTTCAGTAGGATCGGTTTTGCCATTTAAAAGGGGTGGCGGCGCAACTTGTTGGCCGCTTACCTGCCTCTTTATTGTGGTTAGATCCTTTTATAATGTTAACTGAATTATTTATTTATTTATTTTGTGCAGGACTTTACTACATAGTCGCTGAAATTGACTCATTTGACCACTTTACACCTTTATTTAGCCTTTGAAGTTCAAAGATGGATTGTAATAGACTCAAGTAGCTTTCCAACAATATAAAGAATATCCCAAACGGACAATCGTTGATTTTATATGATTTTTCTAAAGAATGGATAAATCTGAATAAAACATTGCGAAAATCACATTAGGGGTTCTTCTCATTACGACCCAACCCCTCAAATGCAGCCCCATTATATGATTATAACTCTTATCAAACTCCTACAAAGGTTTAATGATCACATATCCATAGATGGTAAAACAGTACGAAATTGCAAGTATCATCCCTAAACCATTCAATTTTCAAAAGCCCTAAATTTGGCATATGACTCACCTATGATTAAACCAAGCAATCATATTTATCAAACCTATTTAAGAGAAACGATAAAACAAGATGTTTCTAAGATAAATATCATTAAGTGATTCACCCTGTTTTGAAAAATCAACATAAGTCGCATAAACTTCAAATACAAAAACAAAGAATATAAAAGAAGGAATTGAGGCTCACAAATGATTTCAAGGTTTCTTGATCAAAACATTCCCTTTTTGTCTCCACTCTTCATCATCGATGCACATACACATACAACTACAAGACTATTCTTTTAACCCCAACTCCCAAGACCCAATTTTATTGTTTTCTTTTTCTTTTTCTTTTTAAATAACAAATTAACACTAACCCTTTAACAATTTAAGACTGTACTCTTTTAACCCCAAGTTATTATCTTACTGGAAACAACATCCAAAGCATTTTATATAAGCTCCAACATTTACAAGAGTTAAACATACATACATACATATTGTTGAAAAATATATTATACTTATTTTGCCAATTCAATATTTATTTATGGTTTTTGTTTATTTGTATGAGGTAATTTGAGATTGGGCTTTTATTTCTTGGGCTGAATACTGGATGGAGTCAAGGCCCAAGCCCATGTCTAGGAGGTAATATCAAATAAAGAAAAGAAAGAAGGCAACGGCGAGCAGAGAAGGAGATATTTTTTTCACCATCTTCTCTATAGTTTCTGTTAGATTTATTCCTCTTTAGATTGTTAGTTTGTGATTCTCTTGAGAGTTGGTTATTAATAAGATCATTGTGTTGATGATTAGATTAGATTACATTGTAGTCGGTTTAATAGGAGTTGTAATATTTTGATTGATAAGTTCTTAATATCAAACTGGTTCGTTTCGTGACATGGTATCAAAGCATTGATTCTGATCCATCATTATTCCGCGTTGAATCTACTCTGGTGTTTTTTAGGTTTTCAGATTTGAAACCCTAACTAAGTTCTTGGTGGCTATTGAAGAAGGAGCTGTTTCTTATTCACTGGTAACCCTCAGAGAAGTTATATTATTGGAGCTTTTGCTTGGTGAGATCGTTCTTTAATTTTCTGTTCTTGCATTAGGCATGTTTGTTGGTTGATGCCAGAGGACTAATGCCTTGTTTATTTGTGCATTAGGCATTCTAGGAATACTTGTGCATCATTTGTGTGATTTCTCGTGTGTGTTTTGCATAAGTCTCTCGGCTAACCCTTGATCTGCCACAATTTGAGTGGTTCAGAATACCTAGCTCTGGCCCCGTTGACTTTTACATGTGTGTGCTTGTGTGAAAATCATTTCAGTCTGTACTCTTTATTGTTTTTTATTTTTAAATTATTAAAATGGGTGATGATACTGATTCCACGGTTAAGGCTGACACCTTGATAAGTAAACTAGATGTTAGCAATCCACTTTACATACATGCTAGTGACTCTAATATTTTGACAGTTATTAATTTCAAACTTAAGGGTACCGAAAAACTATTCCGTGTGGGCAAGTGCTATGAAACGTGCACTTCAAGTTAAAAATATACTAGGATTTATCACTGGTTCTTGTGAACGACCTAGTGATAGTGAGATCCTTAAGAGTCAATGGGATATATGTAATTCAATAGTTTTGACTTGGATTATAAATTCTATTTGTGAAGAATTGTATGTTGGACACGTGTATTCATTACTTGCCTCTGAGGTTTGGACAGAACTAAGAGAAAATTATGAAAAATTTGATGGTTCAGTAATTTTCAATAGTTTTCAAAAAATAAACTCATTAAAACAAAATGGAGACATTGTTTCTGAATATTATCATAAACTAAATACTTCGTGGAAAAATTTAGATGTTATGATACAATTTCCCTCATGTTCTTGTCAGGCCTCAAAAGGCTTCAATTATTTTAATACTTTAATTAAACTGATGCAATTTCTCATGGGTCTAGATGATTTTTAACATCCTATTAGAATCAATTTGTTGACCCGTGAGCCTTTGCCCTCAGTTAAGACTGCATTTTCAATAGTGTCTAGGGAAGAGTCACATAGGAATTCAAGTGCTAGTACTAAAACACAAAATCCTAATGTTGCTTTTGTCTCTAAAGCTAGTCAGCTTTTTGATAATAAAAGAAATTTAATCAACTTTATCGTGGACCTAATCCAAATTTTAAATGCACACATTGTAATAGGATAGCTCACACGATGGAAAGATGTTTTGAGATTGTTGGTTGCCCTCAAGGTCCTAGACCTAAGGGCAATCCCAAATTTGTTAATGCCAATAGTTCTAATCCGTCTAAAGTTGGTAGTTCATCGTATAACTTTACTACTTGTTTACTTACTCCTGTTCAAGTGTCTAAGTTGTTAGGTCTGTTGGATGAAAAAAATGGAGTTGGACTAACAAGTTCTAATGTTGGAGGTAACACTATGTGTTACTGTTGTGCTTCCTTGTTAAAAATAGTATATTCTGTTTAAATAGTATCTATAATCCATCCATGAAAACTGGATGGGTTATAGATTCTGGTGCCAACCAACAAATGGTCATGAGTGATAAGGATATTTTTGATCCTATTGACGTGTCTGATTTTAATATAAGTGTTAAAACATCCAAATGGTTCGAATGCTATTGTAACAAAAATTGGTTGTTTAAAATCGACTAATGAAGTCATCTTGACTGATGTGTTTGTTGTTCCTGACTATTATGTGAATCTTCTGTCTGTATACAAACTTGCTAGTGATAATAAGTTTTCTATGACATTTAATTAGAATAATTGTTATATTCAGGACTCACTCACAAAGAGAACCATAGTGACTGGTATTCAAGTGGATGGATTATATCTATGTGGTTTTAGTTTTAATCATGTGAAGGTGTTTTTTAATAGTTGTGGTCAATTTAATATGTGGCATTCTAGATTAGGTTATCCCTCTAGTAAGGTTTTATCTGTTTTAAAAGATGATTTAAATATTAAAGTAATGCATGATTCTTTGCCTTGTGATGTGTGTCATAAGGCCAAACAACATCGTGAACCATTTCCATTAAGTGACCATGTGTCGCTAAAAATTGGAGAGTTGGTTTATCTTGATGTTTGGGGCCTTATAGACTTAGGAATAAAAAAGGATTTAGATATTTCTTAACAGTTTTCGATGATTTCTATATGGCTGTTTGGGTATATCTACTCAAATATAAAACTGAGGTTTTTTATAATCTCGAATCTTTTGTAAATATGTTAAAGAATCAGTTCAATACTACTGTTAAAATTTTTCGTAGTGATAATGGGACTGAATTTGTAAATCACCAAGTACAAGAATTTTTTAGAAATAATGGTATTTAACACCAAACTTCTTGCATTCATACACCTCAACAATATGGAATTGTTTAAAGAAAACATCGACACTTGTTAAATGTAGCTAGGACACTACTTTTTGAAGGGGGAGTTCCCCTAAGTTTCTGGTCTGAGTGTATTTTAACTGCAACTTATTTGATAAACAAGACTCCCTCGTCAGTTTTGAATGGTAAGTCTCCATATGAGCAGTTATTAGATTTAAACCCTCTTTGAAACATTTAAATACTTTTGGTTGTCTTTGTTACTATACTGTTTTAAATAATAACAACAAGTTTAGTAGTCGTGCTAATAAAAGTATTTTCTTAGGATATTCTTTCAACAAAAAGGGTTATAAGTTGTGGGATATTGATTTGAAACAGGTTGTTTTTTCTAGGGATGTGAAATTCTATGAAACTATTTTCCCTTTTAAAGATAGTGTTTCTTTACATAATTTTGAACATGTTTTTTACAAATCTATAAACAACCTAAACTTTTTCAACTTGCATTGTGATAATGACAATCAAAATATTTTTAATAAAAGTCCCAATGATGAAGGAGGGAGTGTTTCATATGACAAACCTGTTGACCAGCCACCTAGTAATAATTCTAGTGTTGAATGGAGGGATGATGATCAGCAACCTTCGAACACTGAGGGGTCAACTAGTGAGGTAGGTCCTACTTTTTCAAATGATGAAACCAATCCAATTAAGGGCACAAGTTTAAATGTCCCTTCTATTCCTATAACTGTGAGGAGGTCTACGAGGAGTTATAGTTTATCCAAAACATTAGACGATTTTATTGTTGAAGTGAATGTCAAGTTTTGTTTAGAAAATGTTTTAAATTATTCTAGCTTGTCCAAATAAAATTTCTGTTTTGTGTCAGTTTTATATAAAAGTGTCGAGCCAAAATATTTTTTGGGAAGCTATAACTGATAATAACTGGGTTGTTGCTATGAATGAAGAGATGAGTGTTTTGAATAGGAATAATACATGGGATTTAGTCGATTTACCTAGTGGTAGGAAATCCATTGGGTGTAAACAGGTATATAAAATAAAATATAAATCCACAGGAGAAATAGAAAGATATAAAGCTAGATTAGTTGCTAAGGGTTTTAATCAAAAGGAAGGGGTTGATTTTGGTGAAACCTTCTCCCATGTGGTTAAAATGACTACTGTAAGATGTGTTATTTGTTTAGCTGCACAAAATAATTGGCCTTTATTTCAACTAGATATTAATAATGTTTTTCTCTATGGTGATTTGTATGAGGAAGTATATATGTCTCTACCCGAGGGACATTTTTCTAAAAATGAAACTAAAGTGTGCGAATTAAAAAAAAAATCCTTGTACGGCCTTACACAGACACCAAGGATGTGGAATGAAAAACTTGTTGGTGTGTTAATGAGCATAGGTGTTGTTTAGAGTTATAGTGACTACTCTTTGTTTATTAAAAGTGAGAAAGATGTTTTTTTTTTGTTTTGTTGGTATATGTAGATGACATAGTGTTGATTGGAAACAGTCGCAGTGAAATAGATAATGTTAAAAGTTTGTTGATAACTAAGTTTCTTATTAAATATTTGGGGTTACTGAAATATCTTTTGGGAATAGAAGTTTTAAAAACAGACACAAGATATTTTTCTTTCTCAGAGGAAGTATTGTCTAGAAATGTTAAAAGAGTTTGGTTTAAGTGGGTGTAAAGCTGTTAGTTTTCCAATAGAACAAAGTTATGTTGTTAATGCCTTGAGTAAAAAGGATAAAACTCCTTTACAAAATATCACCAAATATAAAAAATTAATTGGAAAATTAATTTACTTATCTCATATACACCCAGATATTTCTTATTCGGTTCAATATCTGAGTGAGTTTATGCATGGTCCAACAAATGTTCATTTGGAACTTGCATTAAAACTCTTAAGATACTTAAAAAAGTCTCATAGGGCTAGTGTGATGATAGGTAATTCTAGTGGGTTAAATCTTTTTGCGTACTCCAATTCTGACTGGCCCAAATGTTTGGT
>NW_027503788.1:0-32801 GCF_021521415.1 Bidens hawaiensis
TATTTGTATCAGTTCGCTATTATTGGTCTAGGACCAACGATTTATTTTAATTTCGAGGTTTCAACTACTTACTTTGATAAACTCAATGTTACTATTGGAACTTTTTTTTCACAAATTTAATGGATTTTAATATTGGGAAAATAGAAGTTCGTTTATCCGTTTTTATTTCAAATTATCAATTTATATGTTGTAATGTTCACTCTATTTCATCTCAATGTTACTGTTAATTGCGCTGCAATTCATTCATAGATTTCCATTTGTTAAACATCATTATATTTTTTATACTTAAAATTTTCGTTTATCTAAGCTATTCTTGGACCCAATGCATTATCAATTAACATGTTCATATTTCGTTGGTTAAATGCTATGTTTAATTACTACGCTATTCTCAACCTCATTATTTCAATTACATTTTACGATGTTCATAATTCGAATGTTTTCATTCTTTAATTTCATTACGTAGTTTTTTTTGTTTTTCAACCTCGTTTACTTGGTTCGGACTACGATGATTTCATTTACTTGACTTAGTGTTTTCGTCTTGTTATTGGCCTGAATGGTCTAACAATATGTTTTGTAATGTTTTTAGCCTTTTTAATTCATTATTTTTGATTTTCAACGTTCTATATGAGAATTTTATTTAATTATCTAAAGTCTATGTCTTAAAACCACACAATAGAGCAAGTTATACGAACCATCCGACGATAGAGGTAATTATGGGTCGACACGTAATTATCAAAGTTCTCGCATGGAAAATATAATAAGTCCGGTTGTGTGAAATAACTCCAAACTTGGAATGATTTTGGGGAACATGAAAAATACAATATGATAAGGGCATTGTGGATACGCCGATTGTACATCCTATATATAAGTGTCCTTGTCATATTTCTGTTGTGGCGTTCTTTCGAAGCATTCAAAGATCGTCGTTATTTTATTTTAATATATATAATTGTTAAAACTTCTAACAACTCCGTATATTAGTTGTACCCTTTTAAATTTTATTTTATTTGAATTTCGGGACGAAATTTCTAAAAGTTGTAAGTCCTGTAACATTCGTTACTTTTCAAACCCGAAAATCCGACCAATTTTAAATTTTCGGTTTTGTTCTATTTAAATTTATATATATATATAAATTTCAAATCTATTTATGTATTTTTATATTGAATTCGCAAACCGACCCGTTTCAATGTATTCATAAATATCATTCGATAATTTAACAATAATTATGATGTTTTATTGTCATTATTAACTCATGTTCTATTTCGTGTAATTCATTAACGAAATTTCAACTTTTAACATGCTACTTAATGGAGACACGAACTATCCGCGCATAATACGAAAAATATCTAAGTTTATAAACTTTTATTTTCATTCCTAATACATCTTAAAGTCTAAGGTTCAATGTGTAAATATAGTTTAAAAATAAATTATAAAGGTTTCAATAATACAAGGGCTAAAGGTGAAAATTCATTTAAAATATAATAATTATAAAAATGCAGCAGCCCGTCTATTTCTTAACACGTTTTTCGGCCGGTTTTCCGGCAGCTACTCCGGCCGGAAATATGTTCTGGCGATCTCTAAATGACCATTTAACATCCGTTTTGATCTGTTAATCACTCCAAACATCATCTCCACTAATACTAAACATTACTATGTAATTTACTTCGTCATTAACGACCCAATTAACACTAATTAATCACCAAAATCGTCGACCAACGGCGGATAAACTTTTAAACGCATTAACTAAGAATTAACGATAACACGCTCCGATTAACACTATAAATAGGACCCAAGGTTTCGTCTAAACTCGCTCACATGCTCATCTCTATCTAATACACCCTATAAAACCTCTATTTCTTCCGGCGAAACCCGTTTTCCGGCGAGTTCCATTCGTCATCAATCCGGCACCATACGAGGTATTTGTTATATGGTTTTGAAGCATTTTTAGCCAATTAACAAAACCCCTAACTTCATTTTAACAAACAAGGAACCAATTAATAATATTGAAATCCTAGGGTTTTGATGAAGAAGATGAAGTTGAATATTAGTATTTATATTTTTTGTTTCTATTTTGTTCTCAAACAAGCAAACTAGTCCAATGGTTGGTTCACGTTAGTGTAGGCAGAAAGACCCGGTTTCGAATCCGGGTCAGCCTGCTTTCTTCTTTTTTTATTTTTCAACATTTTCTTTTATATATAAAATCTTTTGTTTAATATGTATTAACCAAATTATATAAACAATCATCATCATCATCATCATCATCATCATCATCATCATCATCGTAGTCAGTATATCCCACCAATAGCAAAGCTATGGTAGGGTCTGAGGAGGGTAAGATGTAGACAGCCTTACCTCTACCCTATAAGGATAGAGAGGCTTCTTTCGGAGAGACCCCCGGCTCGATAGTAGTTTTGCATCAAGCCTTGGACATAAGGCACATAGCACTCAATCATCGGGACACCGGCTGATCGGTGCATGTACCCTTGTCTTTCGGCTATCAACGCCACTACATAATGCCTGATTAACCGTCCGTCACTTTTAACGTTATTTTCACGAGATTAGTAAAATAACGTCAAAATTAGTGCAATTTCACTTTTGCCCACCCGAGGGTTCACACATATATACATCATATGTGCGCACCACAAGCAGGGCTAAAAAATTATATAAACAATATAAAATTATTTTAAGTTGAGTAAAATTTATTATAAATTATGTTTATCACTTTTCACCTAAAAACCCGACTTCCATTTTCGTTGAAGTTTCGTTACAATCCCGATTAATATTATATAAATTATTATTATTTCGTTAAACTTTATAACACGCCAACGTAATTATTTTCAAACTAAAAATTCCGTTAAAGATCCATAATTCATAAACATTATAAATCTCGAACCCGACAAATTCGTTTTAAACTCGTTATAAATATATATATATATATATATATATATATATATATATTATGTTTTGTTCGTTAAACTTTATAATTCGTTAACGTATTCTCTTTCAAAATAAAATATACCAAGAACACCCAAAATTACGTAACATTATAATATTCAAACTTAGTATTAACCTCGTAATTTAAAAATATTAGATTTAATAATTTGTTAAAATAATATTATAATATCAAACTTCATAAAATGATGAAAAATAATAAAAAATCCTGACAACTTGATTTATATACTTTTTATAAGTCGTTAGTTAATATTAATTATGAACTTTTAATTTTAGTTCGTGACGTTCAATTGCTTCGGTTTCATTTACGCACTTTCGGTTTTATTTCAAGTTTGTCTTCAACTTCAAGGTGATATTCTCACACCCCATTTTTTTGGGGGTAGCATATATATCCTATCAACATTACAATTTCGTTATTCATTATTTACAAACTACAATTCGTTACATGGACTTGTGTGTTTATTTGGTTACTTGCTCAAAGATTACGTGCTCATGGGTTCCTCATTAAGTATGATCATACGCCCCCCTATGCACTCAGGACCTCGATGTTATGAGTGGAATAGGGACCCCCGATCCGAGTACGTTGGTTATTACCAACTGAAAATACACTTACTTGCGGTATTATCCGAGTACGTTGGTACACAATCCCAACTGGAAAGGACCTTACTTGCTCATTTACGCTTGTTCATGGAATTGTAGATTTTTATGTATTTATATCAAAACTTGTGTGAACTCACCAACTATTCATTTAGTCGACATTATTTTATATATATGCTACATACCTTATTTAGAGAACACTGAAATAACGAAGACATTAGTACTTGGGTCATATTAATAAATGGACAAATTATTAATTGTTCTTGTATTTTCCTTGTATTTATTGTTACAAACTTGTGTACATGATGTTTAAAGAAATTAATGATAATATTGTCACTTAATAGTGTCACATGTGTTTGAGCAATCTGTAAGTCACACTCAGGCGTATTCCGCTTTAGCCGATGTGTTACATAAGGTCTGATCCCTTTCTTGTCTGTCTCAAATATTATTGGGGTCTAATCCCTTTTTACTTCTCTATCTCAGATATTATTAGGGTCTGATCCCTTTCTTCTTCATCTTCATACATACTGTCTTTACATACCCGTAACATACATATATTTTCTTTATTCATTTATACATAATCATATGTTTTACATATATCTATCATACACATTCAACTATCATATACATATATCCCTTGTCAATACGTGCATTATCCGAAGATCGTTCACGTACCGTCAAGCTTCCATTCTCATTCAAGATACACATAATTAACATATAAATCATACATGGCATACACATACCATTTAAGGTGTGTATTAAATATCACATCGAGTATGCACACAACCCCGAAAACATAACGCGGAAATGGGGCTAGAAACTCCCCTGAACTCGGTTACGTTCACCGTTAATGGTTATTCTCTTCTTTAGTTGTACACGGCAAACTGTATAATAATTACACGTATCAATTAACTACCACATCTCATATCATATTTCTAGTTTATTATAACCCTCAACGAACAGGGGTCCGGGGGCAGAGCCCCTGGCAGCGGGGGTTCTAGGGGCGGCAGCCCCTGGCGGGGTCCAAGGGGAAGAGCCCTGGCTGGAGTTAAGCTGCCTGGTCAGCTTGGAAAAATTTATTTTCATTAACTGTCTTAACACATTTTCCATTAGGATTTTTGATTATTATTCATTCTGTAACTCATTTGTTTTAACGAATTGAGCCTGATTCGTTAATTGATTCACTAACTGATTCCTTATTCTTGTTCATTATCTTAACATGGTCTGGTTCGTTATCCTAGTTCATTATCTTGTCATCATCTAGTTCGTCATGCCGATTCGTTATCTGAACATGACTTGATTCGTTATCTTAACATAACGAATTGGGTAAGTAACGAATCACCTGATTCGTTATCTTGACATAACGAAAGGGTCGAGAAACGAATTAACCAAATCGTTATCTTGATCCGTTCATAATAACGAATTAGCATATGTTATTATCAAAACTTTAACTAAGGGGTCAAAGTCAAAATTGATAAGAACAGACGTAGTCAACCTTATTAGACTGCAATTAATCCCTCAAATAATGACGAAACAACATGATTTTGGTATCCTCGAACTCGGATTCCCCTTGCCTACAAACCCCAATCCATTAATCACCCAAATATTGCGTTCTACACTGAGAGATTTATACATATATACATGCGGCTCTTTTATCAACAACTAAACCATCAAATGTTAACAAGTTCCAGTTAGGTTTGTTGTGTTGGATTCGTTTTTTATCATTCTCATACAGATCTAATATTTCCCTAACAAATCCGAGCCAAAGTGAACTATTTCTAATTATAAACGTGCCTTAAACGAGTCGGTTACGAATACGAGCTGGTCTTGATGTTGTTTTGGTTTGTCACAACGTTCTAGCACCAACAAGCTCGGGTTTTCACCTTCGGACATTGGCTCGAGATAAAGGATGGTGTTTGTGTGTGTTTTTGATGGTGTAGGTTATGGTGTAGAGATGGATAAAAATGGAAAGGATTACGGTTTAATGGGTATTTATACTCCCTTAAGCCCATGGACCTAAGGCCCATTCCATCTTTTGAAGTCCAAGCCCACCTTCTTATTGTTTATTTATCTAAACTGATACACAACACACTATAAAATAAACAAAATTTATTTTATTAATTCTTATCGAAAGTAGGATGTTACAGTTAAACTACTCATAATATTGATAATTTAACTACTAATATTTAAATTAAAATTCTACTTAAACCGTATCCATCGTAAGCCTTATACTTATTTCGTCACAACTAATTTATATTATCGTTAACAATTAGGAGCTTTCGTCGACGCATCCCGAGGCCTCTATCTTAACTTGTTACCGCTATCTCATCATTTATTTACACTAGTTAATGTGAGTTACATACCCATTTTTTTATCTTTTACACATTTTGGGGGGTTGCATGTATACCGTATTTACATTACTTATGTTTTTTACCACATCTGTACAAACATAATTCATTATATGTTTATGTGTGATGATAACATGATCTATGACTATATTCTATGTGCTTAAGTGTTTATTTTATGGTTGGTAGTGGGTATCTCATTCTCATTTATTCTCATCTAGTATGATTATACATTTACTCAAGTACATTGATTTTGTATCAATAGTATCGGGTCCACATCTATTAAGTTGTTTACATTCTCATAGGAATTGTAATGCTCACCACACACATATGAATTGTGATTTACGTATATATATATATATATATATATATATATATATATATATATATATATATATATATATATATATATATATATATATATATATATATATATAACTTATGTATTCTCACCAACATTCGTGTTGACAAACTCTATTTTATACATGCTACAGGTACAAGTAATGATATTGCTCAAAATTGAAGATATTAGTTTTATCTTGGCATATTTATTCAAATAACAAAATTATGATGTATTTATTATGATTATTGAATTTGTGCACTTGTTTAATATTAATGAAATAAAATATTTATTGTCGCTTTAATTAGTGTATTTTGAGCTACTGTCCAATCAATACGTTACGCCTCGACATGTTCTGACGCCTTTGGCAGGGGAGTGACAGATTGGAATCAGAGCCAAAGGCTATAAGATAGGTAGTTAGATTTAACAACCTAGTAGCATTCTTAGGGTCCCTATATGTGATATGCTTTTACGTGTTTGCACACTGATTTTTATTATTGATTGTAGTAGCTTAAATATTATATAATAATTCGATATTATTCTTGTACTTAAAAGGACACACAACTCTGAGGTTATGCCTCCCTCTCAAAATCATTTTCAAAACCCTAGATGTTATTTTAAATTTTGAGATTCCTTAAGAATTCCCACCATTTTTACTCCCCTCTCCTTGAGGATAATTCGTGTGACTAATATGTAGTAACTGTAAGAGGGACACACTAGTTCTCCGAACCTTTGCCACCAAGGATTGCGAGCCTAAGGAAAAGTAAATCGCATAAATCTCAATCAATTGTGAGACTCAATTGATTTCTTGGAGGGTTCAGGGAGGGTGTGAAAGTTATTAAGCCAGCACATATCACACCAAACATCCACAAATCTACTAACCTCAATGTATCAAACATGGTCATGTGACGGCTACACCCTTAAACCTTAACTGAATTTACGGTGATACGTGGCTTAACTCAATTCTTCCTTATGGTGTTTCAGTTGAAAGAATGGGTAAAAAAAACCATGGTGATACATGGATACCCCCAATTATTCACCTCAACGCCCTCATCATGATTTTAATCAATTTTAAATTTATTGTTGGAAAATTAAGCCATGGTGATACATAGATATTTCAACGATGAGATTTTTGTTTAAATTTTTGATTTACTACTAATGATTATTTTATCATTTTGTTGGACTATCTCATGGTGGTTCATGTACATCTCAACCCTTGACTAAAGTTTTATTATTTTCATCAATACTCTCTAAGTTAAACTTAATAAAATTTTCATTTTATACCCACATGAATTTTCACAAATTCGAAATATTGCATTGTTAAAATTTTATCCCAATCTAATAAATTTTCACGTTTCGTTCTTGTAACATGTCTTTTTCCCTCCTCATCAACCATAACCATTGCACCGTCAACTCTGGCCGTTGCATGTTATCCCGCATTGCTAATGGAATCGTGGAATCCCTCCCAACCGTCATCTCTCAGCACGTGAATGTCGCTGCCACCCCCGTGAACCAAAACCCAACTGCTTGCTCATTTAAGCAATTCACAAGTGCAAACCCAACCGAGGGTGCTACCACCCTCCTCCAATGGTTCGAACATATGAAAAGTGTGTTTCTCCATTGTGCGTGTCCGAAAGATAAAAAGACCACATACGCCTCAAGCGCCTTCAAATCGAGTGCCCCTTACTTGGTGGAATGGTAAAAAGTGTGCTCTTGGGGATGAGGTTGTCATGGCTTTGCCACGGGACGATCTCAAGAAGCTCATGCTAGAAATGTTCTGCCCAAAATATGAAATCCGTAAGTTGGAAGAGGAGTTTTGGAAATTGAAGCAAGAAGGTGGTGATAATACCGCTTACAATAATCGATTCCACGAAATGAGGCTTATCATCCCGCATATGATCACTCCTTTGGATCGGGCCATTGATAAATACATCTCGGGTTTCTCTATGCAAATCCAAGGTTTCGTCGTGAGTCGTGACCCAAAAATCCTTCATGATGTCATCACTCTAGTCGGTACCCTCACTGAGAACCATGTTAAGGTCGGGACCTTGAAGCGGAAGAATTCCCAAGAAGCCCATCGATAAGCCCGCACCCGATACCACTAAAGAATCCGAGACCGAATCCTCTATGCCTGAATCCTCCATGCACACAACAACTCATCACATTACCGCAACAACAAAAGAAATTCCAATTCCCAAAACTATGTCTTGGCCTAATCGCAAGCCCAACAAACCCAATCCACCAAGAAGCCCTACACAAGACCCCACCCTTTATGTGAAACAAGTAAATTCCACCATTCGTCTAACCTCAAGTTTCGTCAATGCACCCATTGCGGTCATTTTAATCACCTCTTCACCACATGCCGTGAACTCAACCAACCCATGATTCAACTGTTTACCTCACCTCTTATCCAACCCCAAACTTTACCTTATGACCAACTGTTTACTCAAGCACCCTCAACTATTAGTGCTTGTTACAATTGTGGAGATCGTAGCCAATTTCACAATGCATGACCAAGACTCGCACACATGAACCAAATTCAATCCTACCCAACCCAAGCCACACAATATCTAGCTTACCAAGCCCAAGTGAATCAACTTCAGCCGATCCAAGCACAACCCATTAAAGCAATTCAAGCCCCCCTATACAAACTATCCAAGCCAATCAAAACCCAATTGACCAACCTCGATCTAACCAAGTTGCTCAAGGTACTCAAGGACAAGTGAGTTACATCAACGATTCCCAAGTATAAGCCTTACCCGTCGTGAATACTGATGTAGATGGCATGCTCTAATAAAAAACAAGTATTTACAAAGCTTAAATACCTATAAATAGTATGGGTATGTAAGGTCATCTCCACAGGGAATCAATGGAAAGTGCTAATCAAATTCATAATTTATAAAATATTAAACTAAGTGGACAGACGATGTCAAGCGGTTTGAAAGATTTGTTAAGCAAAAACAATGTTACTTTGATTTGTAAATTGTTATGAGGAAATAACCAATCTACAGGTTTCAGGTTGTGAAGCAAGTTGGATAATTAATTAAACCTATTTGAAAATATCTTTGTTTAAATTAATAAGCAAAAGACTAAATATTTGGCTTTGCTGATTATCGAACTTAATCTGAACAATTGGCACAACAATAATAATCTAACTGATTACCAGTGTTAGGTATTGATGAATGAAAACAATCCTATGGTTAATGATAAACAGGTCAATGACGATAAGAACTCAATCCAAAATGTTGATGACCTCAAACCAATTAAGTGATACAATCTAAAGCATTCAATTACGAAAAACTGTTTAAGCACACAAACAAACGGAAAGATTCAACTAACCGAATGATTGTCCAAATTCAAATCCAATATTAAGGTTCAAAATACCAAATAGTCTAACCACAAATACAACCCTACACCCGGAGATGGTTACTAAAGCTTTAGCATAGCATAAGCATCTTGAAAATCTTGATTCTTGGTTGAGATGATGACAACATGGATGATTGTGGTGAGTGGTATGTGTTAGGATGGTGAAGAATGGCCCAAAAATCGCCCAAAGACGTTAAGGTATGAAGAATCTTTGACCAAGGGTTTATTTAGGCTTAAATATGGAAGAAAAACAAGAAAAACGATTTTTCTTCCGACCCGGCCGTAGCCTACGACATGGCCACCATAGCCTAAAGCCTGGGCGTAGCCTACGGCCTCTTGTCCCTGTCTTACGGCTGCTACAGCACCAAAACACTGTTTTCTTCATAAAATCTTCATTTCAACTCCGTTTTCGTCCCGTTTGCGGCCACGTCTTCGTATTCATATCATATATCATTACTTTCATTTTCATTCCATACTAAATGCTCCAAATTAGTTCTTTTATGCTCCTTTAAGCTCTCATCACCTGTAAACATAAAACCAATCAAAGTACTTTTGTTCGATACATATAAACAAGTATAACACACAATATAGAACACTTAAAGCACGCTATTTCATCCTTACATCAAATCCCCACACTTACCATTTGCTTTCCCTCAAGCAAACTATCATGAAACACATACACCTCGATCGATGGTTCATCAATTATCAGTATTAATACTAGTGAGGTATAAGTTCATACCCAATTCCCAAGAATAGACACTGTCATGGTTGATAACCCATCAAATAATTTAAAGATACATTTTAAAACTATGGAATTGCCCAAACGAGTGTACATTGTTTTCGGTTAAGGCACACATGTTCATACCCCTCAAAATATAACATATCTCCTCTCAGTTTAATATCTAGACCAGCAAAAAATGTGCTAGTATCTCTCTGCCCTCTATACCAAGTATGAACACAATGTAAAATAAACTTGGAAGCAAGTCATATCTCCACTCATTAGCCACCGGTTACATAGAGAATAAAGCTAAGGATTTTGTTGTAGCTTAGATTAGGGTGTGGAAGCGGATTTATTTAGTGACTTATGGTGGATGAAACCCAATTTACTGACACCAACAAACAAAACAAACAAACTCACTAACTATTATTTACAATCAATACCGACTCTAAACACGAACTCTTTTTGATTTTTTATTTTTTTTTTCTTTTTTTTTTACAAATACTAACATCAATGTATACAAACAATTGACCCACGACATACGTACATTGTGTACTATGATCGACAAACAACTTATATACAACTCTTGACATACCGAATATCATCCATAGGGTTAAGAATAAAAAAAGGCCAAGCCAAACACGGCTTGTAATGTGGGTTAAACAAACGAAAGGGAAAAGGCTCAAACTTGGCTCCTAAGGGATAATATAGGGTCGGGAGTATTATTTTATTTTATTTTTTTTCTACAAGGTCAATATAAAGTGGGTTTTCTACAATCCTATTTCTCCATACAGGTGGCGGTATGAAGATCTCGAAATGCATGAGAAAACCAAGTTTTAGATATCATGGACATACTGGTTACTCAATATAATGGCACGCATATGACATGTCTATATACTATATATTATATGTGTATTATATATAAGTCAAATCTCACACACATACTGGAGGATTTAGGCTGCCGATATGAAACATGTGTACCTGTCCCCATGACTTGTTATCCCTATCTAAACGGTCCATTTTAATTTTTCATTTAGAAAAACATTTGCATGGGAAGACTTTCTAAAAGCTTATAACTGGCCATGACCAAAGACCTCTACTTGGCATTAATAATAACAATTAACACGTTACAATTCCGGCTTTTGCGCACAATCATGCTACTCTAAAGCAAATATTTTAAATTTCCCCCATCCCCACACTTGAGGTTAACATTGTCCTCAATGTTTAAAATTTAGCATTTAACGGAACATTAATGAGAACGGGGTTAAAATTGACTCGTTATAAAATTTAAAACCGGGCCTAATGTGATGGTCATAAAATGTTATACAAATACACTTCTAACAAACAAACAAGCAAAACAAAGAAAATTACGAAAACGAAATCACCTGATATAGGTAACTCGTGTGCACTCGTGCTTGCTCCAGACGAACATGTCTCCTCTACTCACTCAACAATATCTACAAAATCTCACGCGTGTAGAAGCATGCTTCTCACAATATTAGATTAGGTATTTTAAATTGTTTGTAAAACTGTTGATTTTATTTACTAAGGCGAGTTAAATACATTTCATAAATTAATTTGTTGAACGAGTAAATATGTTAAAAGACCTAACTCACTTTCGTAGGAATCACGATTGCATTTAGCATATGCAACAAGCCCTTTAAACCCCCCGGTAGCTCGGGTGGACGAGTGAGGTCTCGTGAGGGTTTATAGTGAACTACACCCACAAAGATAAGATACAACAAATATATGCACGTTCCTGAATCGACCGTAGAAAAGTATGAACACACATTGGGTAGCTGCAACTCATGTCAAGATGGTTCTTTACCAAAACATTGTGAACTCCAACTTTTCCATGTGTGGCATCCCCATACTTGACTTTTGCTATTGTGGTACTCTTGAAATAAAACGATTAAACAAAGTACAAAAAATAAAATAAAATACAAATTGAAAATAAAATCCGAGTTGCTTCCGAGTCAGCGTTAAGTTTTTGTTAAGTTCTTCAGCCTTCCTCCACCTCATTCTTCTTACTTCTCTAACCTGTTTTGTTCATTCTCGAATCCGGGTGATTTCTTTACCTTCTCCGTCTTCGGCGGTTTCTTCTTGTTTGTTCCATCCTTTTCCTCATCGACCACCACTTCCATCACCATCTTAGTATTGTTCGTTGAACTTAATGTTGCTCCACCTTTTAAATCTACTGCATTTAGCCTTTCCTTCTCTCGTTCACGCTTAGACCTGTCAAAAACAACACTTTTCTCCTATATTGTGTCATCCTCACACGTACAAGGAAGACACCCATTAGTAGCACATGACCTAGAATATTTATTTTCAAAAGAATAATCATATGAATTTTAAAATATACTTAAAATTAACTTATGGTTACCGAAGGTCATGCAAAGTGCTACGTCTCGGCAGTTAATCTGAGCATTTGATGTCGCCAAAAACGGTCTCCCCAATATCACCCGGGGTCTTCTTCCTTCTCAGCTGGTGCATAATCAAGAACAAGAAAGTCTTCAGGAAAGTAAAAATCACCAACCTTTACCGCAACACAAACCAACTTCCCCCATGGTCATCTTCGAGCGAAATCAACAAACACCAAGGTGGTGTCAACCTCTTGTAAAGGTCCGAAGTTAAACCGGTCATACACATTTCCCGGTAAAACACTAACACTTGCACCATAATCAAGTAACGCCTTGGTGGTCTTGAACTCACCAATTTGAATGGGAATAAGTGGTGCCCCCATATCAAATTCTTCAACTGTGTCATTAACCAACTCATCTTCAATGGTGATGGCACTGACGTGTGCATTTTTGCCATTTGATGAACTGTTACCCTGATGGTTGGGGTTTTTCAAAATGTCACTCGGTAATTTGGATGGTTTCTCCTTAGGCTTTCCATTTCTTCTGCCAGTTGACTCACTTGTTTATCTCTTGCAGCATTTTCCTTCTCTTGAAGCTCCAACCTCTGATTCATTTGCTTCAGTAACTCCCTCACATCCTTAATCGACTCCTTTTTGTTACTAGAAGAATTCCCTTGCCCCTGTTGATAACTCTTTTGATAACCCTTATTGTAACTCCCACAATCTCTCTGATTATACCTACTCTAACCATTGCTTGAACTGTTCTCATACTGTTTCTGGTTTGATTGATAACCTATCTTCTAAGAACTGCCCTGAAAATTCGGGTTATGCTGAATGTTCGGGATTCCATTGTTGAAATTTGGATGATTTCTGAGGCCCGGATGATAAGTATTTGAACTCGTATTATTTTATTTACTTTCAACCTACACATAATTGACCTCATCTTCCTCAGTTTCTTCATCTTGTGCAACCCCAAAACACGCAACCTTATGCCCTAACTCCCCACAACCTTCACACTCTGGATATGTTTTTCCCGATTTCCCCGCTCCTTGTACACCTGCATCCAACAACCTATCCATATTCTTTTCCAGCCTATCCATTGTGTCATCTGAACCATGTGTTTCAACTGCCTTTACTACCGCTCTTTTTTCCATCATGTTCAACCGTGCTTGCCTCTTTGAATTATTTGCATGTCTCTCCAAATTCCCCAATCCACATTTTCATCATTTGCAAGAAAGGATTTGTTAGTGGTGTCTTAGAGATCACAAACATCATCATTTGAGAGACAATCGTGGATTGTATTTATCAACTCCCATAAAGAGATTCCATGATGCGGACAAGTCCTCAACAATCGTTTAAATCTTTGAAAGGTCTCATAAAAGGTTTCACCTGTGATCTGCTGAAAATTCCAAATGGTGTTTTGAGCCTTGGTGGTTCTCTGTGGCGTATAATATTCGTCTAAGAATTGTTGCGCCAAATCCCCCCAAGTGTAGAAACTAGCTGATGACAGAGATAAGAGCCACTGTTTCGCTACATCTTTCAAACTGAACTCGAAAACTACTATCTTCACTTCTTCTAAGGTAAAACCTTGACTTAAAATAAGTGCACATATAGAGTTAAAATCATTCAAATGCAGGTATGATTCTTCAGTAGCCTTGCAACGAAATCCAGGTAACCCCGTCAAACTGCTCTGCCTCGCTGAAAATGTCCATCCGTTTCTTGCTGGAATAATTATTGGTAGAGGATCCGTGGCCACTTATGGAATGAAGTGACTTTGAACTCCTCTGACTGGTAGTGGGATATATGATCTTGGTACTCCGTCATCAAACTCATAATACGGTGCCTGTTTTTCACGGTTATGCTGGCGTCTCGGTGCTCAATCTCCCTAATGATTTTCTAGATGATATTGTCAAATTTCTTGGTCATTACCGATATCTTGTTGCTGATAATAACACCCCGTGTTCATCTCTAGATTCTTCCTCCTCCTCATAGTCGAACCCCAAGTCATCCCCTATATTCCAATTATCCACCCGTACATGAGCCTGGTTAATCTCGGGTCTTTCCTCTCTAAAATCAGCTTGTATTTGACGGGTTACTATGGCGGATCTGATTGACAAGTTGGCATCCATGTTAAATTTCCTTCTATGGTTACGGTTGACTTCTCCTTGGTTAAATGGGTTTTGGTTTTGGTTTTGGTTATGGTTAACATTTTGGTTTCGGTTAGGTGGTAGGATGTTTTGCGGAGCAGTTGGTTCTTGGTTATTTTATTGATCGTGGTTATGTGGTGAATAATCATTCAGGTCTCTTCTGTTTCGGGTACTCATGGCTTCTGCTTTTGGTGTTGTAACCTCTGGTATTCGGTTTAGTTTGGGTTTCTAAGTTGCTCAGTTTCTCCTTGATGATTTCTCAATTTATGGATCAAACTGTCGTGGCTCTTTCTCATGGGAATATCTCGTATGCATCAACTTGTAAAGTTACCTGCACAGACAGAAACACTAACACCCCGCGTAAAATCAACGAAGAAATAAGAAAAAACAAAAATTAAAAAAATAAGCTAAATTAGCAGTTTCGCGTTGATTCCCCAGCAACGATGCCATTTTGATGTAGATGTCATGCTCTAATAAAGAACAAGTATTTATAAAGCTTAAATACCTATAACTAGTATGGGTAGTAAGGTCTTCACCATAGGGAATCAGTGGACAGTGTTAATCGAATTCATAATTTATAAAATATTAAACTAAGTAGACAGACAATGTCAAGCGATTTGAAAGATTTGTTAAGCAAAAACAATGTTACTTTGATTTGTAAAATGATATGAGGAAATAACCAATCTACAGGTTTCAGATTGTAAAGCAAGTTGGACAAGTAATTAAACCTATTTGGAAATCTCTTTTTTGGAATTAATAACAAGAGACTAAATATTTGGCTCTGCTGATTATCAAAACTTAATCCGAACAATTGGCACAACTGAATAATAATCTAATTGATTACTAGTTTTAGGTATTGATGAATGAAATCAATGCTATGGTTAATGATAAACGAGTCAATGACGATAAGAACTCAGTCCAAAATGTTGATTACCACTAACCAATTAACTGATACAATCTTAAGCATTCATGTACGAAAAATTGTTTAAGCACACAAACAAACGTAAAGATTCAAGTAATCGAATGATTAACCAAATCCAATATTAAGGTTCAAAATACCAAAAAGTCTAACCACAAACACAACCCTACACCCGGAAATGGTCACTGAAGCTTTTGCCTAGCATAAGCATCTTGGAAATCTTGATTCATGGTTGAGATGACGAGAACATGGATAATTGTGGTGAGTGGTAGGTGTTAGGACAGTGGAGAATGGCCCCAAAATCTCCCAAAGATGTTAATGTATGAAGAATCTTCGACCTATGGTTTAATTAGGCTTAAATATGGAAGAAAAACAAGAAAAATACGATTTCTTGTCAGACCCGGCCGTAGCCTACGGCCTAGGCGTTACGGCCTCTGGTCACCGCCTTACAGCGGCTACAGCACCAAAACATCGTTTTCTTCATAAAATCTTCATTTCAACTCCGTTTTCGTCCCTATTTGCGGCCACGTCTTCGCATTTCAGTTCTATATCATATCATATATCATTAATTTCATTTCCATTCCATACTAAATGCTCCAAATTATTTCTTTTAAGTTCCTTTAAGATCCGATCACCTGTAAACATAAAACCAATCAAAGTACTTGTGTTCGATACATATAAACAAGTGAAACACACAATATGGAACACTCAAATTCTTTCATCCTTACCTCAAAGACATGCTACAAAATACGACATTTTTCTTTCTAGTTCTTTTCATTTAAATCTATTGTAATAACTTCACTAAGTATCAATTATGTCATGAGTGGAAAATTTTGGCTATTTATAATTGAATTCAATCTCTCGTGTATCTCTCGTTTGACGTTTAGTGAACTATTTATTGTTACGCAATTTAGTATCACAATTTAAGTGATCTATGACTAGTTGTTTACCGGGACTATGTGCATTGTTTGTGCATGATTATCTAATAGTACCGTATTTGTATCATGAACTACCTATGACCGATTCCTACAAATGTGTGGTTTTAGAAATTGCAACTATGAACATGTGTTGTACATAGTTATCTAATAAGAGTCACATGTACAAATTTTATTTTGATATTTTAATACATGGATACCCAAACTCTCCAAACTCACCACATTCTCACGATACTCTTTTCCCATCAGATTTTATGATCTTCATTTCAAGCCTCATCTATTATTATACTTCGTTAATCATTTGATTTGTTGTTATGTGAACCTATTTATGTGTGTAGTTATTCGTGAATTTCGTTGTCACCTTAAGTATTTCAATACATCAAATGTGCAAGTTACTTATATTCAAAATTTCCTACATCTATTTATTTCATTTAGTTGTTATTACTTTCAATGGTCAACTTCAAAAATTTCGTTATATTTTTTGCCAAGTTCATTTATTAGTTATTTATGGTCATCAAATTTAATGCATTTACTTAGTTTCATTACTCTTAATCAAACAATTCAATTTAAGTATCAATTTATTAGTTTTCCTTTACATTGTTTTCGAACCAGCACAATGGGACGAACTATGTGCATCATGCGACGATCTAAATAATTATAAGTGCACGCATAATTCTCGAGGTCCTCACATGGAACTCATAGTGAATACGGTTGTGTGTCATATCTTAGAACCTAGGGTGATTTGGGTAACGATACAAATATCGATGTGATAAGGGCATGATGGATACGCCGATGGTACATTTTATATATAAATGTCCTAATCATATTTTTCGTTTGTAACGTTATTCAAGTCACTCGAAAATCTGTGTTATTTCTAATTTCAAAAACAGGTTCTCTCTTGGCGCTTATTTTTGGGACGAAATTCCAAAAATTTGTGAATACTGTAGCATTCGTTATTTTTCAAACTCGAAACCTTGCTTAAGTTAAAAAATTTTATTTTCTGATTCCGCACTTAAAAATAAAATAACGGTTTCTTATTAGTTATATTATTCCCTTGATATTTAAAATAACGATTATGTGCATTCTAACCCCCCAACTATAGTTTTTCCATATTGTGTACCCACCACCAAAGCCTAAGGACTAAACTGCAAAAATTACCCAAACAATCGTTTCCCTCCTCTCCCTTTCCACCGTCACCAGTCACAACGCGACACCAACCCCCCACGCTTGTTCCCTAATTCACGACCAAATTAATGAAATTGATCTTACCAAATCATCATTTGACCTTAAACATGTTTAACTGACACTCTAATCTTGGTAAAGTATGAGAAATTTACAGCTAGAACATTAACACAAAATCACGGCTGAATCTTCTCTAAAACCCTATTTATTTAAGAGTTCAACAATGATACTAATTCTATATATATATATATATATAAAGAGAGAGAGAGAGAGAGTTAGGTTCAAAAGGGAACTCCAAAAAAGTGGGGAACTAGGGAGCATCCTTCCCAAACCACGATCATTTCCTTTATAAAAATGATGTGATATAGGTGATCGATAGTGTACCATAAGGATGTGGGGAAATGATCAAGGGTTGGGAAGAGTGTTTCTTAGTTCCATAATTTTTTGGAGTTCAACAATGAACTCATCCCTATATATATATATATATATATATATATATATATATATATATATATATATATAGAGAGAGAGAGGAAGGTTAGAATCAAAAGAGAAAGTTTTGTAAGAAGTGTAAGAAAAGATTAGATCATTAGATTATGTATAACACACAAGGATAGGATAGTTCATACCTATTATTATTTTTGGAATTAATTTGTGGTTATAGCTTTCCTTATTGTTGGCAACCATATGTTAAGCAAAACATCAACACATAACTAATTTTACAAAAATCAACCACACAAACAGTTAATTTCATGGCACTGAAACACAAAAAAGAAAAAAAAACGATAAAAGGAATCTGTTGAAAGAAAGATAGAAGGAATGTGTTTCAACCTTGATTATAAAATCACATATCAATATATCATCATTTTACATTAAAAATCGTAATCATCACCATCGTAATCATCGAATGTAACATTCGTTATTTTTCAAACACGATACCCGACCCAATTTAAAACATTTTTTTCTGATTCCGCACTTAATAAATCAAATAACGGTTTCTTATAAGTTATATTATTCCCTTTATATTTAAAAATATCGATTATGTGCATTTTAACCCCCCAACTACAGTTTTGCCATATTGTTTACCCACCACCAAAGCCTAAGGAGTAAACTACAAAAATTACCCAAACAAACTTTTTCCCTCATCTCCCTTTCCACCATCACCAGTCACCACACAACACCCCATCCACTCTATCTTGTTCCGTAGTTCACGGCTAAATCAATGAAATTGATCTTACCAAATCATCATTTGACCATAAATGCGTTTGACCGATAATCTAATATTGGTAAACTATGAGAAACTGGCAGCAAGAACATTAGCACTAAACCACAGCTGAATCTTCTCTAAAACCCTATATAAACTCGTTAAGAATTCAATCAAACGATACCACACACTCCTTACAACGTCACGACTCACACCCTAAGTCAATTTTAAACATTAGAAGTCGTACAAGTTCAGTTCCTAATCAAGTGAAGCCGTAACCCTACTTTGGCAGTTCAACCTCAATTTGTTATTGTAACTGGTAACTAATACATGATTTTAGTTCTTTTTATCTGTCATTTGATAACTACGTGTAAGGCCCAAACTCGGGCACCTTACTAACGGTCAAATTTACAGTTGAATGCAGCTTAAATATTAGAGTTTACAAAAACATTCGCGGAATATTATTACATTTATACTAAAATTTCTCTGTAACGACTCTTTGGATGCCAACACCGTGGATAGCCTTGTGTGTACTCCAAGCTCCTTTACTTTCTTTTAACAACCGCCTATGTGCATGATAAAAGTCAGCTACGTTGAATGAGTTTTAGTTAATTAGGTAACATATATTACATTCTCACACTTACATATACGTATCTGAAAATACTTATTACATACTTAACCTCATTACCTTTCCTTCATATGTGCATACATTCATGCTAAACACTTACCTTAGTCAACCAAGAGTATGTTCATAGTCCTCCGTCTATACCTATACTCAAGGTCGTGAACACGTAAAAGGTCCGCAGTTCTAACCTATGTTCACCATTCATGGTACTTACAACGTTGCAGTCCTTCCCTATACCATCAACATGTACAAGGTCCACCGTTCTTCCCTATGTTGTCACCTATATCATAGCATGTACGAGGTTCGCAGTCCTCCCCTATGCAACTACATTACATTTACAACGCGTTTAAGGTTCCCAGTCATTTCCTATGCTGACACCTATCTACAATACGTATAAGGTCCACAGTCCTTATCTACGTTGACATCTATCATCTATAACACATATAAGGTCCGCAGTCCTTAACTACGCTATCACAAGCCATGCCTATGTCCAATAGAAGTTAGAGGGATTTACCATCCTAACTTAATATGTCAAACGTAAAGCCCGCATATCGTACATACACCTGCTTACGCGTACCACATATACAATAAATATATATAACGTACCAACATAAATAATTTAACAGGTATACATGTTCTACCTTCCTCAACCAAATATATTACTACACAAACAATATATAATATCAAACTACCACATTAAGTATGCACACATCCCCGAAAACATTAACAGAGAAAGGGGCTAGAACTCACTTGTGTCCTTCTTCTTTTGAAATTGATTGTAACACCTCTCTTCAACTGAGCACGGCAAACTGTGTAACAAGTCATATAAGTTTAACTACTACTCTCGTGCTCGTTTGTGTACTTGGCCCTTCTTTCAAGGTCTTTCTCATTTTAAATATTACCTTTCATCGTTTCTTTTTCTTAGCGTATACACCGTATAAGTCCATACTCATCGTTTACGTATGTATTCGCCGTATATCTTTCTTTTATCTGGTAATTCACCAAAGCCTGTATATGTTTTTGGGATGACGACCCTTGTTTTGATTTTGACAATAATTTTATTTCTGATATTTTTTTATAAACTTCCTGTTTTAAACTCTGTTATTCCAACTGTTTGTGTGGGCTCTGTTTTATAGAGCAGGGATACTTGTGTGATTGATTGGGTTGAAATCTTAAATTCTAATAATGTGATTTCTAATAAAAAAAAAATTTCAAAAAATTCAAAAAACATCAGAAAAATATGTTGCACCTAAGTTTGTTAAGGAGGGATGCTCTAATGACAAACAAGGTGATAAGTTCAAAAGGCAAAATATGAATTCTCACAAATCTAAACAGACTGGTCCACACAACCAGTCCAGACAAGGAGCTGCCCAGGGTGAATTTTTCATAAAACGTCAGACATGTTTTAACTGTGGCACTCCTGGTCATATTGCCAGAAATTGTCCACATCGTCCGTACATTCCATACTACGGATTTTATTAAAGGAATATGCCATATGTGCCTCATAATGCATATAGGCAAGGGTTTAGACATTTTACGGCTAGTTCCTTTGACGATGATTGGAATCGAAACAAATCTGGCAGGTTTAGTCCTCATCAGACCAAACCCAACATGATCAAAAGAAGGGTTAGTAAAGGTGTTTCAAGTTAAAAATCACATATAAACACTAACATTAGACCTAAACAGGAGAACAAAATGGTTTCATCTAATAATTCTACGTCTAAGGCACCGGAGATTATGACAACCATTCGTACTTATAATTCCAAATCTTCCAGACATAAATGGTTGCCTAAGTCTTCGGCAAAAGCATCTAATCATTCTATTTTGGATTATCAAAAGGACATGTCATGGCAATCCGTGACAACTATAGACGAATCAGGGTCACCTAGTGTAAGTATGGACTGGGTACCAAAATCTAACTAATCCCGTGTTTCGTGCAGGGACAGCTATGGAGGAATATCATCAGACCTTGGTATGTTGATAGTGGCTGTTCCAGGCACATGACAGGAGACATCACCCAACTACACGAAATTCAAACATTTAATGGTGGGTATGTGTCTTTTGCGGGAGGAGAATAAGGAAAGATCACTCAAAAGGGTATTGTAAGTAACGGTGTGTTAAAGTTTGAAAATGTTAATTTTGTTCCAGAATTTAAGCATAGTCTTTTAAGCGTGTCACAAATTTGTGACAAAGATTTTTCAACTCATTTTACTAAAAAGGAGTGCTTAATTCTAAATCTGGTATTATCATACCAGAAGAGTGGATTCTTGTTCGATCACAACGAAAAGATAATGCTTATATGATCGACATGAACAAAATTGTTCCTGACGAAATAACCTGCTTGTTTTCAAAAGTGTCAGAACATAATGCGATGCTTTGGCATCGTCTTCTTGGTCATGCAAATATTAAAAATTTAAATCGTCTTGCTAAAAACAATTTAGTGCGTGGTTTACCAATCAAAGATTTTGTGACTGTTGAAAAATGTGTGGCTTGTGCTTTGGGAAAACACCATCGAAAATCTCATAAGCCTAAGTTAATTAATACCATCTCGTCAGTCTTTCAGTTACTTCATATGGACATATTTGGGCCGGTTCATGTGTTAAGCTTGTCTCGCAGTTCTTATTTTCTAGTTATTACTGATGATTACTCACGTTTTACATGGGTATTTTTCTTGTCAAATAAGAGCGAAACTGCAGATCTGATCAAGAAGTTGTATTATTAATGGAGAATCAACTGAACCTAAAGCTGAAAGGAATCAGGTGTGACAATGGAACGGAATTCAAGAATGCAGTTCTAAATCATTTTTGTTCAGAAAAGGGGGTGCTTCGTCAGTACAGCGCTCCAAGAACACCGCAACAAAATGGTGTCGCTGAAAGAAGAAACCGAACCCTGATCGAGGCAGCGAGAACGATGCTATGTGACTCCAAACTTCCATTGTTTTTCTGGTCCGAAGCCATCAATACGGCTTGTTATGTTCAGAACCGGGTGATAATCAATAAGTCCAAGATGAAGACTCCATATGAGATCGTCTATGGTCATCAACCCACTGTCGCACATTTCAAAGATTTCGGGTGTCCATGCACATTACTAAATCTAGAAACCACTCCTAAATTTGGGGCCGCAGCGGATGAGTGTTACTTCGTTGGATATGGGGGAAATACAACATATCGGGTCTACAACAAGTCAACTAAGCAGATTCTAGAGTCTTATGAAGTTCGTTGGCTAGAAGAAAATGAGACTGACGCCCGTGTCGGTCCCGATTGGTTATTCGACTACAATGAGTTCTTCAAGCCGTTTAACGTATTTCCAGTCATCATCACAGACTCTCAAGGTGGTTCCTCAGTGGAGATCACTCAAGACAGTTCTCACTCACTGTCCCATATTTCTCCGTCCCTGGATGATGAGGTTATTGAGATGACTAGTACTTCGACCACAACCGATAATCAGACCATCCAATCTTCAGAGACAAATCACTCACAACCAATCTCGTCTGAGAATACTGCAAATGTTGAGGGGGAGAGTTCCGTTCGTCAGATATTCGGGAGCACACTATTTCCCGACGCCATTCCAGATGAATATGTTGTCGGCACCTCGTACTCTCACAGTACAGCAACGTCTGGATGGAAAAATCCTCTTACTGATTCTGGGGAGAATATAACTAATCTTCAACCAAACAGTGACGTTTCTGATCATTCGATTCCCTCAAGAATCCAAAAGAATAACCCGATTGAGAACATCATAGGCCCCATTGAAGCGGGTGTGTCTACCAGAAGTCAGACCGGACACATAAACAGTTGTATGTTCTCCTGCTTCATATCTCATATTGAACCAAAGAATGTTGAGATGGCCCTTCAAGAACCTAGTTGGGTTGATGCTATGCATGAAGAACTGAATCAGTTTGATAAGTTGAAGGTATGTAGATTGGTTAAACTGCCGGAAGGAAAGAAAGCTCTTGATACAAGATGGGTATTCAGGAACAAGCAAGATGACACCGGGTTTATTGTTCGAAATAAGGCTCGAATGGTGGTTCGCGGGTTTCGCCAGGTAGAAGGGTTAGACTACACATAAGTCTATGCTCCAGTGGCTAGACTTGAGGCAATTAGAATTTTTCTGGCTATGCGTCGTATATTGGTTTCACGGTATATCAGATGGATGTTAAAACCTCTTTTTTGTACGGGGAGGTCAAAGAAGAAATTTATGTCGATCAGCCACCGGGTTTCGTTGACTCTAAGAAGCCAAATCATGTTTTCAAGTTAGACAAGGCCTTGTACGGGCTAAATCAGGCACCACGGGCGTGGTATGCTACATTGACCGCGCACTTACTTGCCCACGGTTACAAGCGGGTAACGATTGATCAAACCTTGTTCCGCAAAACTGTCGGAAAAGATTTGATTCTGGTACAGATTTATGTTGATGACATCATCTTCGGTTCCACCAGTGTTGATTTGTGCAAAGAATTTGAAGGCGTTATGAATAAAAGATTTGAGATGAGCTCGTTGGGTGAAATGACAACTTTTCTGGGGTTACAGGTTCGGCAAAGTCCAACGGGATTTCTGCTACATCAAGGAAAGTATGTTGAAGATATGCTGGCAAAGTTTGAACTTCAAGATTCAAGGAGATACGGACGGATAAGTTGTGCGTCCGTATAACTTATGCTTTCATACATATACGCTCATACATACATATGCGCTTCTACATATACGTTATGCATACATATACGTCATACATACATATACGGCCATACTTATGTGCCGCATAGGTTCTGATCAGATCCCGTTTTGAGGGTTTTTCCTCGATTCCGGCACCGTCAGCTTTTGTTAACCACCATGGTTGGCCGGATTTTGATTGTTTATAACCCAGGTAGCTTCAGGGTGTCCACATCCAAGCTAAGGTGTCCCTTAAGCTCATTTTTGGTTTATTAAACACCCGATTAAAGCTAGATCTAGATTCAAACGGCTCATTCGGTATCTCGGGGCTGCGGTGTCAGGTTCTAAAATGTCGGGTCAGCTGAGATAAACAATTTCTTACCTTCGGTTGGTCTTGGACCGTTGAATAAAATAGTGTAGAGGGTTTTAGGCTTAATTGTGTGTTTTTGATTGTGTAGGCTAATGTGTAAAATGGATGGACACAGCCCCAAAGACCACTATTGTCGTCTGATCCTGAAGGGAGTCCCGCAAATCAAACATACTATCGATCGATGATCGGGTCTCTGATGTATCTCACAGCCAGCCGTCCCGACATAATGTTCGATGTCTGCCAATGTGCTCGCTTCCAGGCTAATCCTAAACTCTCTCATTTAATTGCTGTTAAACGTATTTTTAGATATCTGAAGGAACAACTGAAGTTAGGTCTTTGGTATCCCAAACAATCAGAATTTGATCTTTATGCTTTTGCTGATAGCAATTATGGTGGAGTTGACATTGACAGGAAATCCATGTCAGCTGGCTGCCAGTTTCTCGGAGATAGACTCATTTCATGGCAGTGTAAGAAACAACAAACCGTGTCTACTTCGACAGCCGAAAGAGAGTATGTTGATGCGTCTGCTTGTTTCTCTCAGTTTATCTGTATGCAAAATCAGTTGCTGGATTACGGTTTGCAATTTCTTGACACTCCTATTTTCTGTGATAATGATGCAGCCATTGCTATTGTGAAAAACCCAGTCCAACATTCTAAAACCAAGCACATCGATATTAAAATTCATTTTATTCATGACTGTTTCGATCGAAAATTGATTCATCTTGAACAGGTCCACACAGATAATAACGTGGCGGACTTATTTACAAAACCGGTCAGAACAGCAAAATTTAACGTGCTTGTGAATTTTCTTAAAATGCTACGTTTCGAGGATTGAGTCTTTTTGGGAGTAAATTTGTACTTGTTTTTGTTTAATTTTTGTAGAAATTAGAAAAAAAAAGGACTATTAACATTCATTTTTGCTTAAAATTATGTCGGTTGCTCAAGTTTGAAGGACATATACTTGTATATGGTTGGTCCGGTGTTCTATCTGGAGTTTCACAGGATAGCCATTTACCTGATGACTGAAAGCACCCGGGGCGATTATGATATGTTGGTTGTGTTTCGTGTTCTTTCACTTAAAATTATGTTGGTAACTCTGAGTTGGAAGGACATGTGTCTTCATGCATGTTTGGTCCGGTTAACCACGTGTGATTACAATGGATAGACATTAACCTGAAAGCTTAGAGTGACCGGGGTGACTGAATGCTTAACGCGTGTGTTTTACTTAACTCTCTGGTAAGTGATATTACTATTCAGTTAATAGCTTTTTAGAAGCTCAAAATTTTCAAATGGAAATTGATCCAACCTTTGGAAAGTGATAGATAAATTGCTTCTGTGTGCCTAACGGGTGAAGTTATTAGGCTTAAAAGGCTCTAGAACAGTCATTGATGTGTATGGTACTTTCCACGATGCGTAAAAGTTAAAGTGATATAAACTAAATTTGCTAAACTTAATGTGGAGAGCCATTTTGAAGACAGGTGCATGTCTCCGGATACATCTCTCCGAATGATAGGTAGAAAAGCAACTACCCAGTCATACTCGAGCCCGTTAGTGTCTTGATCATCAAAAATATTGTATAGTCAAGCTATTGCTACTACTAAAAAAAATTAAAGTAATTTATGTCTATTAAGGTTATCTCATTATCAAGGCTTCAAAGGGTTCAAACTAGAACTACAGAGATGGGGGCACACAAGTAAGTCCTGTCATGTCTCGAATGAAAGGTCTGTCAGTTTACTGGCACTAAGTCCAACGTTCAACCTTAATCTAAGCCTTGCTATGTATAAAAAATTATTTAGATCAAGCACTAGGGGGTTGGAGTCAAATTAGGGTGATCTGGGGAAAGCCAAATACGCTTTGAGAAGAGATAGGAGCATCACAGGTCCACGAGTGATGTCCATTTAAGCTTTATGCCTAACTGAACCTTAATCATATCACTGATGCGATGAAAGATCATGCTAAGTATGGGATACACGCTATCAATCTGTATCTTAGATGTCATAATAATGCTGAACATGAATCCTTGTGACAGCCTCTTAAACGATATGATTCCATGTTCGGATCTTATCATAAAAATGGCGGCAGTTTTACGAAGAACTGAAATTTGATCCGACGTTAAATATAAAGGGAGTTGTTTTCTGGTGAAGATAATTTGATTTTATTTTTATCTTTAATTTTATTTTTGTTTTGTCCTGTCTTATTTTGATTTTCCTCAAAATTACTCCCCTTGAAACGTATGTGTAAATTATATTTTGCCAAATTTTCTTTGAATGATTTGGACCCTGTTATGGGTCATGAATTTATTGGGCTGGTTTGGTTTTCGGCTTATGTTAAGCCCAATGAAGGGTTTTCGGCCCATCCAATATGAGTATAAGTACTCTTTCAAGATTTTATTTCTTTTATTACTCTTTTAAAACCCCAAACTCTATCAGCCGAAATCATCTTCTTCAATCATCTTTGCCGAAGTCAAAATACTTTCACTAATCAAAGCTTCAAGTGTGGTTTTGTGATTAGCAGGTACTGGATATAATTACATGAGGATTACATGTCACTAAGATCTATTGTTGTGGCCTCACAAAGCGTCTTTACGGATGACTTGTTGAACTGACCATTTATGTCATTGGGATGTTAATGGATATATTTGCCCTTGATTTGGGGTTTTCGGTTGATCCTAACCAGTATGTTGCAGGTCTAATGGCGGTCTTTGGGGATCTCGGTGGGTTGAAGACGACTCCACAAATTCCGAGGTGGAACACAAGGGGTCTCTGTCCCAGCTGGCATGGAGTTCTCGGCTTGACTTTGTTGACCGAGAACTCCCATATATTGTCATAAATCTTGTTCTCGGCCATTCTTTGACAGAGAACTCCATTGTTCTCGGTTAAATATGCTGACCGAGAATCCCTGCTCTCGGTTAATCTTCATTGATTTCCGTTGACCGAGAACTATCTCACTTGACCAAGATCCCCCCTGCCAGGCCCAGTTCTCATTGTTTGGGCCCAGATCCTCTTTGTGGAATTATTTTGGGCCACTCCAAGTTGCTTGGACTGTCACAAGTTCTTTTGAGCCCACCTTTGCTTAATGATCCAAGTGTTCTTCTTAATTTACAGTTCAGATATCCATTACCACTATCTAATTTGTTAAGTTTGGTGCAGATATGACTGATCAAAATTCGTATAACCATCAACACGTACAAGGTCCACCGTTCTTCCCTATGTTGTCACCTATATCATAGCATATACGAGGTTCACAGTCCTCCCTATGCAACCACATTACATTTACAACACGTTTAAGGTTCCCATCCTTTCCTATGCTGACACCTATCTACAGTACGTATAAGGTCCACAGTCCTTATCTACGTTGAAATCTATCATCTATAACACATATAAGGTCCGCAGTCCTTAACTATGCTATCACAAGCCATGCCTATGTCCAATAGAAGTTAGAGGGATTTACCAATCCTAACTTACTACGTCAAACGTAAAGCCCGCATATCGTACATACACCCTGCTTACGCGTACCACATATACAATAAATTATATAACGTACCAACATAAATAATTTAACAGGTATACATGTTCTACCTTCCTCAACACAATATATTACTACACAAACAATATATAATATCAAACTACCACATTAAGTATGCACACATCCCCGAAAATATTAACAGAGAAAGGGGCTAGAACTCACTTGTGTCCTTCTTCTTTCGAAATTGATTGTAACACCTCTCTTCAACTGAGCACGGCAAACTGTGTAACAAGTCATATAAGTTTAACTACTACTCTCGTGCTCGTTTGTGTACTTGGCCCTTCTTTCAAGGTCTTTCTCATTTTAAATATTACCTTTCATCGTTTCTTATTCTTAGCGTATACACCGTATAAGTCAATACTCATCGTTTACGTACGTATTCGTCGTAAATCTTTCTTTTATCTGGTAATTCACCTAAGCATGTGTATGTTTTTGGGCGTATAAGTTATCCCCAGCGTATAAGTCACTTCGAGGGTATAAGTCAGCACATAAGTTATTAAGCATAAGTTGTCTGTATAACTTATACGGACGGAATAAGTTATGCGCCCGTATAACTTTTGCTTTCATACATATACGCTCATACATACATATGCGCTTCTACATATACGTTATGCATACATATACGTCATACATACATATACGGCCATACTTATGTGCCGCATAGGTTCTGATCAGATCCCGTTTTGAGGGTTTTTCCTCGATTCCGGCACCGTCAGCTTCCGTTAACCACCATGGTTGGCCGGATTTTGATTGTTTATAACCCAGGTAGCTTCAGGGTGTCCACATCCAAGCTAAGGTGTCACTTAAGCTCGTTTTTGGTTGATTAAACACCGATTAAAGCTAGATCTAGATTCAAACGGCTCATTCGGTATCTCGGGGCTGCGGTGTTAGGTTCTAAAATGTTGGGTCAGCTGAGATAAACGATTTCTTACCTTCGGTTGGTCTTGGACCGTTGAATAAAATAGTGTAGAGAGTTTTGGGCTTATTGTGTGTTTTTGATTGTGTAGGCTAGTGTGTAAAATGGATGGAGATGGAAAGGATTAGGGTTTAAGGAGTATTTATACTCCTTCAGCCATGGACCTTAGGCTCATCTTCATCTTAAGTCCATAATTAATTCCATCTATTTTAGCCACCTATCTTTTTTATTATTTTTATTATATTATTATTATTATTCTGCTAACTAAAATTAATTCTTCCAATGTAAATAATATGTTAATATTATTCATAGAAATTTTGGGATGGTACAAGTCTACCCTTCTAAAAAGAGGTTTCGTCCTCGAAACCTACTTAATCCTTGTAAAATGAATACTTCATGTATTCATTTATCTTTTGCACGCACAGTCTCATCCTCTCTGAACCCTTTGGCTTCCTCAGCTACCTCCACCATTCTTAGCCTCACAAATCATCGAGCGCTGTTCATGAGTCTTAGTTGTTCAAGTTAGCTTGTCTATAAAGCCCTCGATGACATGCTTTCTTGCCTGAACTTAGAATTTCTCATAAAGGATTAACTTTCGGTATCCCTCGACATATTCCTTAAGATAGAGCACTCATTGCACTTCTTAACCAGAACCGGTGCATATCTTGTCAGAGAACTCCTTAAGTCGTCATTTAAACCTTCTTTCATTCTTAGATCTGCACCAACACGTAGAGTTCATGATTGGTAGCTATTTGAGGTAGCTTGATCATGATTCCATGCTGATACGTCTCCTCTTCTTGTCCTAGGAATCCATTGTTGGTCCTAGATGCACTTCCGGGTTGGCCGTCTCTCTTAAGCATTCCCAATGTTAGCTCACATTTCCGTGTTGCCTTCAGCTGCTGGATTCTTACTATTCTCATTCATCACATCATTGCAAACTTCCACAGAAGACGTCCGGCTGGCACACGGTTGACCATGGCGTCTAGTACAACGTCCTCGTCCTTCCCCTTTTATACCATCCAATGATGAACTTCTTAAAGGGAACACAATGTTATCACTCTAGGGATTACTTAGTACAAGACTTGTAAGGTAAGTAGTTAATGACATTGGCCAATTGTAAGTAACTCTTTATGTTACTCCTCATATCCTACATACTTCCCTTTATGATTTCACTTGTCCTAGTTTCTACTACTTACTCACACAATCATGTAAACATACATATAACCTACATTCTTATCCTTAGCAATTAAGCTAGCAAACACACATTCTTCCCTAGAAATTAAGCTAATATTAACACAATCTTCTACTTTCACTTAACATGCACATACATATATTTATATATCTTTACAAGAACTTGATCGTGTACCTTACCATTCTCGAGCTTGCTTGAATGACACACAGTTATTCACATTGGCATCCATTCGTCAGTCCCATTCTTTGTTTATGTCTAAGCATTAAGGTTGCTTAAATCTCTCAAACTCATGCTCTGATACCAATTTGTAAGTCCCCGAACTCGGGTACCTTACTAATGGTTGGAATTACACATGAACACAGCTCAAAAATCAGAGTTTACAAAAACATTCATGGAATATTATTACATTTATACCAAACTTTCTCTGTAACGACTCTTTGGATGCCAACACCGTATGGATAGCCTTGTGTGTACTCCAAGCTCATTTAATTTCTTTTATCAACCACCTATGTGCATGATAAAACTCAGCTACGCTAAGTGGAGTTCTAGTTAATTAGGCAACATACATTACATTCTCACACTTACATATATGTATCCGAAAATTCTTATTACATACTTAACCTGATTACCTTTCCTTCATATGTGCATACATTCATACTCAAAACTTACCTTAGTCAACTAAGAGTATGTTCATAGTCCGCCGTCTATACCTATACTCAAGGTCGTGAACACGTAAAAGGTCCGCAGTCCTTACCTATGTTCACCATTCATGGTACTTACAAGGTCTGCAGTCCTTCCCTATACCATCAACACGTACAAGGTCCACCGTTCTTCCTATGTTGTCACCAATATCATAGCACGTACGAGGTCCGCAGTCCTCCCCTATACTACCACATTACACTTACAACATGTTTAAGGTCCCCCAGTCCTTCCTATGCTGACACCTATCTACAATACGTATAAGGTCCATAGTCCTTATCTATGTTGACATCTTTCATCTATAACACGTATAAGGTCGCAGTCCTTAACTACGCTATCACATGCCACATCTATGTCCAATAGAAGTTAGAGGGATTTGTCATCCTAACTTAGTATGTCAGACGTAGTGCCCGCATACCGTACATACAATATACAATATTAAACTACCACATTGAGTATGCACACAGCCCCAAAAACATTAATAGAGAGAGGGGCTATAACTCATTTGTATCCTGCTTCTTTTGGAATTGATGGTAACACCTCTCTTCAACAGAGCACGATTAACTGTGTAACAAGTCAAATAAGTTTAACTACTACTCTCGTGCTCGTTTGTGTCCTTGGCCCTTCTTTCTAGGTCTTTCTGATTTTAAACATTACCTTTCATTATTAATTAGTTCATTATTCTTAGCGTATACACCGTATAAGTCCATACTCGTCGTTTACGTATGTATTCGCCGTATATCATTCTTTTATCTGGAAATTCACCTAAGCCCGTATATGATTTTTGGGCGTATAAGTTATCCCCATCGTACAAGTCATTTCCACGTATAAGTTAGGGCAAAATTTATAAAGCATAAGTCGTCGGTATTACTTATACGCACGAATAAGTTATGCGCCTGTATAAGTCCTTTGTGGACTTATACGCAGTATAACTTATGTTGTCATACATATGAGCTTCTACATATAAAGTCATTAATCCATATACGTTATTCATACATATACGTTATACATACATATACGTCATACATACATATACGGCCATACTTATGTGCCGCATAGGTTCAGATCAGACCACACTTTGATGGTTTTTCCTCGATGGTTGGCCGGATTTTGATTGTTTATAACCCAGGTAGCTTTGGGGTGTCCACATCCAAGCTAAGGTGGCCCTTAAGCTCGTTTTTGATTGATTAAACACCTAGTTAAAGCTAGATCTAGATTCAAATGGCTCATTTGGCACTCGGGGTTGCGGTGTCGGTTTCTAAAATGTTGGGTGAGCTGAGATAAATGATTTTTTACCTTCAGTTGGTCTTGGATCGTTGAATAGAATAGTATAGAGAGTGTTTGGCTTAAGTGTGTATTTTTTATGGTGTAGGCTATTGTGTAGAATGGATGGATATAGAAAGGATTAGGGTTTAAGGGGTATTTATACTCTTTAAGCCCATGGAGCTTAGGCTCATCTTCATCTTAAGTCCATAATTAATTCCATATATTTTAGCCTACCATCATTATATCATTATTATTATATTATTATTATTTTTCTGTTAACTCAAATTAATTTTTCCAGCGTAAATAATATGTTAATATTATTCATTAAAATTTCTGGATGTTACACCCTGTGTCAATTAAAATCATCATCGACGTATTGTTGATCAATTGGATCGAATCAAACTTAGGGTTTATCTTTGAATTTGGGATCCAGTATTAAAATCTGTTCATATCAATTTCAAACCACCATCTTTTACAAGTTTAAGCACAAGCCTGATGGCT